>NC_087079.1:15554444-15794444 GCF_026151205.1 Bolinopsis microptera
GGACTTGAATCCGGCGGAGTCCGGCGGAGCTTGGAGTCCGCTCGGAGTCCGCCGGACTCCAACAGAGTCCACTGACTTCCGACTTCCGACTTCCGACCCTCGGCTAAATTTGTCACGTGACATACTAACATAGCATTTTGCGATATTGTGGTCAGATGAAAAGGTCGCTAGTGATAAACCTTAACCATTACCCTCACAATGTCAATAGTGTACAACTCTAGTTTTAACTTTGACCCTATAATGTATAAACGTTGACCCTAACCCTCCACCAAACCGCCAGCAGCGAAATATCAATGTCATTGACTGGTCACGTGACCAAAACAATTTTTGTCATATTATCTCATATAGGGAAGCGTTTTTAGTTTTACCCTACACGTTGCATGTGGCGTCATTCGGCCGGATCCCAGTATGAGTAAGCAAAAATACGTCGACCATCACAGGACGACGCCAGCACTCTCTACGTACGCTCGTCGAGCTCCGATCGTTCTGTGACAAAGTAAGGACGAAGCCTGAGGTCCTCAGGTAACATCGACCACCGATTGAAAATTCAGAGATTTTTTGACATAAAGGTCAAATATAAAATTAAAATCTTGATGTTAATTGATTGACGACGTCAATTTTTGAGCACAGCGCGAGCGCATATGCGGAAAAGGACCGCGTAGCTAATCAAGATGTTGATAAATATTTGACTTGTGGCGCGATGTGTTGCTCTAACTATAGCCCTCTCGTTTGCAGTATGCAGTAGCGCGCGACCGCCGCGCCGGAGGCGGAAATGACCTGGTTAGCTAAGTAAACGCGATGTGCCTTGTAGGATGAAATCTTACTAGCTGACGCCACTCGCAGCTGTGCTGCTCGCTGTACGTCAGCGATCGAAATTTATACGCGTATCACCCGTTAAGATGTGCCACCCGACGTGCCACACAATTTTTCTCGTTGCTCGTCGCACGTCGACGAACAACGAAGCTCGTTGCGACGCGCAATGAGCTGTCAGGCTAGGACATCGTCCTGGTCCAACAAATTTTGGCGAGCGATTTTCTCCAAAAATTTAATGAGGGCGCTGACTTCCACTCTGGCTAGGTTTCTTGTTACCCAGCGCGCGTTCCTTAATGGGATGAGGTAAAATTAGGTAAAAAGAATCCACTGACTTGGCCAGAGTGCTTTCGTAAAACTTTATTACTAGCTTGGCGTTGTAGGATTATATACTTTAATTTTGGATCGAGTGAAGCGAGTGATACACATTACTTTGATTTAACTCATGCTGATCACAATACACTTACAGTACAGGAAAGTGGGTAACACGGCTTGCAGTCGCAGCTGCAGCTCCTCGCTGGCGGTAATATTAATTCAATGAACAAGAATTAAGAAAAAGAGAATTTAAGAAAAATAGAATTTTATTTGCCACAGAATAATCAATACATATAATATACTTCAAAAACCTCAAAATATATTGTAACATGTAAGTTCATCTATCGTTCATAAAATGGGGTACTCTCAATAATCAAATACATGCAACATGAGTACCCGACCCGCCGCGCTGGGTAACAAGAATGAAGAAACCTAGCCAGAGTGGAAGGTTCCAATTAGAATTAGACCTCTCCATGGAAACACAGTATTCCAGTATATTTATTTCTAGTTCCTGGCATCCAATAATTTAATTTCATTCCCCTTGATGGTTCCAATTGATTGGCCGACATCTGTCCGACAGCGACATCTGTCCGACTCAGAAAATAGGTTATTTGGACAATAGTTTATGTCGGATCCTACCGTACGATTTTCTTGAAACTTTCCATAAAGTATAGTGGTTATATGACGAATAATCTGTGTAAGTTTGAGCGAGTTTCTATGTGCCAAATTTAAGATATTACCTTAAACACTAAAAATATATCCAATTCGGTGGTTTTCAATGGTTCCAAAGCATATATCTGGAGATCCAACGATACGATTTTCTTGAAACTTTCTAGATAGTAAGATAGCTTTAAGACAAATAATTTTTGCAAGTTTGATTAAATTTCTATGTGCCAAATTTGAGATATCACTTCAAACACACGAAAATAGTGTTGTCGGACAGATGTCGCTGTCGGACAGATGTCGTGTTACCAAACTGATTTATTGTTGTTTAATTTTGAATCTATTGAAATTATTATATTAACTGAATTACATTGTATAGACTGCATAGCAAAAGTTTGGAGCTTTGTCTGCTGAAAGTCAGTTTTGAAACAATTGAATGAAAGGAGAGCTACTGACTGATATCATAAGCTACAGTAGGGAACGTAGTGGTAAGTCTTTGTCAAGTTATACAATTAAAATATTGTAACAAGTTAAGTTAGGAAGATTGTTTGTGGTTGATATCATCGATTTTCACCTTTTAAGAGTCTAAATTGCAGGAACTCGACAGAATGATGACGTGGTGACCATTATATCTGATATTATAACAAACTTGAAAAGTTACATGCTTTTTACGTAAATGTATGAACCAAAAGTGTTGCTTTTATTGGTGTTTCTTAAAACTTTAACTATCACGATCGAATTATAGACTTTAATTGAAGCTAATGGGACACATCTGACCGCAGATTAAACTTTTAGCCGGTGTAGTAGAGACGAAATCCATACCTCAGAGGTTGCCAGCTAAACCAGTTGTAAGTGGTTCACAATCATTAAAATTGTTATTGTTAAAAGTGCAACGACCTGAGCCTTTGCGCCGTGACATGGACGGTAACACAACTCGTGTCCGACAGCGAGATCTGTCCGAATCAGGGTACCAGAAAAAAACGGCATCTGTCCGAAATCATCATCTGATTTCAACACATTTCCAATTAGAGACATGATCTGAACTCATGAACTGTTACTCGCTAATTTGTATACGTAACATTTCCAATTTGAGATATGATCTACCCAATGCTCCGCGTCCGCCATATAATATATGATCTGCGTTCTTAGCAGTACCCCAAAGGAAAGATCGTCGAGTATTTTCGTCCCATCCAGAGTCCCAGAGCAGCATTGTTTCGTTGTCGGTAGAGAGCATATAGTTTGCAGGAATGGGGAGCGTTTCCAGATTAGAAAGGTTTCCAGATTAGAAGGGTTTCTCGGGTTAGAAAGGTGTCTGTTTGCTGCTTTTCTGCTTCTCTGTACCATTCTGTTGAGGGGTGATAGCTGGCAGCTCTAGATTCGTAACCCAATCCACCAACTGATTCAGATAAGAGTTATTTCGTCGGTCGATCTCCACCAGAAGCTTTTCTTTTCAAGTTCTGTTTGCTGACGTGGACGGTCGTTTCAGCATGGTGGGCAGGGTGAGTGCGGTCAGGAGTAGGAGTGATCAGTTGTTTCTCCACGGTAGAATCGTGCTCTGCAACCCTTTCGGAAATCCGAATATTTCCAGTGGGTGGTATCGTCTCTTTATTTGTCGAAGACGTATCGGAAGCCATTCAGGACAGGGTTCTCCGGGCCGAGCCTTGTTTGCGTCCAGGGATAAACTGAAGATTGGTTGCAATTGTGGATTGCGATAACTGATCTACATACCGCTGTCTTATATGTACTCATGTCCTGTGATGTGATCGACAGCTTGTAAGTTTACGGCTAGGACGATCTGACGTTCCTGTTCTCAACTAGTCAATCATATATCGAGGATTATATTTCATGGGATCACATCAGCATTAGAACAATGGGAGCAACGTCACGAGATTACCCGTGAGCTTGTGAAATATGAATGTGAACTGAAATTACAATATGATCCGAAATTCGGACAGATGTCGCCAAAAACGACTCCTGTCCGACAGCCACATCTGTCCGAAATCCCTAATTCGGCTGTCGGACAGATGTCGCCCAATCGACATGGACACGGTTGGACACCACCTATACCATTATTTGGTAGATCAACTTAATAGATTTACATGGTTTTGACTTACATCTCAAAACTTATTTAATTTAACTGTTACTATACCTGCCGGCAGGTATAGTAACAGTTAAATTAAATAAGTTTTGAGATGTAAGTCAAACAGTATTTCCCAGGAACAATATTTCATCACAAATGAACAAATTGCTCCAAGATACATACAGTTCGAGCTCATATGATTTTCTTTCTGTAAGTATATCTTGTCAAATGTCAAAGAATCGATGTAACATAGTATGTTGTTACACGCTTCATAACTTATCGCAGCAATGTGTACTATCCTACATTCGTTTTCATTTGGTATATACATTCATTGAAATAACTATTGTTTTTCAGCCAAAGAGTAGTCGACGATTGAGAGCATTCCTGCTATCAAGAAACCTGTTATCAAGAAGCCTGATATCAAGAAACCTGATATTAAGACATGCAGCACTGTCAAATCGGTTAGTACAAGTGGAAAAAATGTTCGTGAACACGTGTCGCCCATCGGGATACTTGGATATTGCCGATTTTATGTGTGATCTCGAGTTACATATGTCGTCACTCGTCATGCTCAAATCCATCTAAATAACTTGTTTCCAGGCTTGATAATCAGCTGTTACCCGGGTGAAACTTCAGTTTATCTTCTATCAACGTTTATTGATCTCACAAATGCTTGATGTTTGAATTGCAGTGTCGTTTAACACTAACAGTACTTAAATCACCAGTATGAAGGCATATCATAGTAGTACATTTTACTGATTTAAATCGAAACCGTCAGATCTTAACGTTCAAAATGTACGATAAAAACTTTACCAAGCCGAGTTTTACCGAGGTTTTGCAAACATGCGATGGAAAACAAACGCATTCCACTGAGTGGAATCCACTCATGTGTAAGACGGAACCAGTCAAATCCCTGTCAAAACTTCGAGCAAATCTGCACACACTGTAACCAGCCAGGGGAGGTGGTTACAGAAGGAGGCAGTGACGACTGTTGACATACATTTTTATTTCTGTTTCACCTGTCAGACTTCATATCGATACACCGTTGTCTCGGAAGGGGTGTTCACGGTTCAATAACAACGACCATACAATTGTAGACTGTCAGCTTCTGGAAACCATCTTCACCAGACTGACATTGTTTGGACACCCCATATCCGAGACAGACGATCTTTCCGAAAGGAGTCCGACAGTCCCCACCATACCAACAACACCCTAAGGGATCCCTTCCTACTCTATATGGGCATGAAGGAGACACCTCTAGACTTCCTGTCCTGTAGAGATTGTGGGAGGCATTCCCCTGTCATCCTCTTTGATGTGAAAGCAATAGATAAAGGCTCTGACGGCAAACCTGATGTCTACCCCATACAATTTGATGACTTGTGGAACATCGATCGTCAAGCAGAAAACCGGATCTAACGTCATCAACGGTATGCTTGACATGCTTAAATTAATCAAGAAGGGGACACTGAGATAACGGGTGGAGAGGATAATAGAACACAACACAGATCACTATTCGTTCACTAAGAAGTTTGTACAGATTGCTGGGAAGAGTGGTGGACTTCTCACAGTCATGTGTCCACATGGAATATGTGTAGGGTTTAAGGTCCTCTGCCTGCATGAAGGGGCATCGGATTACGTTCAGTTCCTTAGATCATGGCAGCATATTCCGTCAATATCTGTTGTGGTCTTTGCTTCCTAAGTGGCCCGCCATGCCGAGAAGCAGTTCCCTGGTATGCTGCCACCATACGGAGGAAAGCTGGCAGACTCTTCAAAACCGGAGATCCCGCAATTCATCAAATTCTGCGGCGTTATAAACTTCGATGAGCTGTTGAACCACAAAGTTCAATCTGTGAAATCCAACCCTAGAGACCATCCTGTAACCAAGTGAAGCCACAAGTTACCATATGTATGTCCATAATCAAAGATAGAGATTCGGCGGAAAGACAGTGCAGGCTGAGCGCCGCCCAGTAAGCCATAAGTACATCTTATTTGACAGATTTCATTCGAGGTGAATTTTAAAAATCCATAAGATATATTTCATCGCTTGAATATTTGTGCACAGCTGCTACGGAATAGAATAAACACATCAATTTGTGAGCAAAATCACAAGGAGCTTAATAGGTACAGATATTCATTATATAACATGTCGGGGATGAACTTACTGCTGTCGGTTACATTCATACATCTTATGAGAAACGGCTGCACGAATTCCAGGCCCCCCTATTATTAGGGGTCAGATCATACTTACTTACTTGATACTTGATAAGGTCTCCTCGATCATTCGAGTGGCCTGCACCAAGGAATTGCCGCTTATGTCGTATCATCTCTCTCCAGTGCTTGCGATTTCCTGCCAACTCTCGGACCTTATCAAATACAATGTCTGGATCTCCTGTAAATGTTACTGCGTCTTCCAGGACACAGGTTCGCCAATTCTTTCTTGGCCGCCCACGTGATCTTCGGCCGTGAGCAGGTGTCCAGTCAAGTAGATACTTTGGTAGCCTGGTGTCCGGCATTCTAGAAACATGTCCAAACCAGCGAAGACGGTTGGCACTGATGTTGGTTATAACCGGGTTTATTCTTGCCCGCTCCAACACTTGAACATTGCTCGTCCGGTGGAACCATTTAATTCGAAGGATTCTCCACAAACAGTTTTGATGGAAAACTTCGAAGCGATGTAGTTGCTTTGAAGTAGTGTTCCAGACTTCGCTTCCATAAAGTAATATTGTTAGAACCGCTGCAACATATATCCGTATTTTGGTGTTAGTTTGGATGTTGCGATTCTTCCAAATATTACCGAGCTGATTGAATGCTCCTGAGGCTTTCTGGATCCGTGCAGACAAGTCCCGGTCAATAGTCCCATCACTTGATATAATCGACCCAAGGTAAGTGAAGTTGCTGACTTGCTGGATAGCCGTGTCTCCCACTGTAATGTCCACCGTTGATGCTTCAGTATACGGCCTCTGTGATGTATTCTTGCCGATGGCCATAACCTCTGTTTTCTTCGCATTGATTCTGAGGCCAGCCTGAGCCGCATACTTGCATAAAAGATCAGTCGTCTCCTGGAGACCGTCCTTGGTGTTGTCCATGATAGCCAAATCATCTGCATAGTCAGTATCCAAGACGACTGTATCCTGACCAAAGCTGGTGGTAGCTCTCTTCAGCACTGCCCCGTGTGACAACACTTTGTTATTCTCAGCCCGCTGCGCAGGCAGGTTGATGCAAACATTTAAGATAGGTGGACCCTGAATATCCCCCTGCCCAGAACCAGATGTAACGTCAAACCAATCTGAGAGCTCACCATTATGTCTGACAGAGCTGACGGTGCCGCAAAAGAATGCTTGCATTATGCGAATGTATTTACAAGGCAAGCCATAATGACTGAAAGCTTTCCAGATAAACTCCCGATTAAGTGAATCGAATGCAGCTTTAAAGTCAACAAAATTTAAGTACAGGGGGAGGTTAAACTCAATGCTGTTGTGAATAATAGTACGGAGCGAATAAATCTGATCAATGCAAGACCTTTTTTTCCTGAACCCGCACTGATTCTCTCGGAGCAGTTCTTCAAGCCCCGCATTCATCCGTCGCAACACTATTATCTGATAGAGTTTTGATGCCGTGGAGCGTAGGGTTATGCCCCTGTTGTTCGAGCAGAATGATGTATCACCCTTTTTCGGGACAATAACAATGATACCATTAACCCAATCCTCTGGCACATTCTCCGTCTCCCAAACACGTGCAAACAGTTTCTCAAGCCTGTTTAAAAGACCAGGAGCCCCATACTTCAGCTGTTCGTTGGAAATTTCATCAATTCCAGAGCTCTTGTGATTCTTCAGACTCTTTAAAGCCTCAGAGATCTCTGTTCTGCTAGGGGGTAAATCACTATCACTCAGATACGGAAAACATGGTGCGACCTCTAGACTGTCTAGGTCTGAAAGGTCCACGTCTCCTATCTGCGGGTTTAGTAGTTCAGCGAAGTGCTCACCCCATCGTTTTCGTTGAGCAGCGGGGTCAGAAATCAACTTCTCGGTTTTATCTCTGACAGCAGTTGACTTCCGACTTTTCTTGCCTGACAAGGACTTGATCATCTGCCAGACCTCCCTCTGCTGCCCGTGTGAAGAAGCTGTTTCCAGATCGGCTGCAACCCGTAAATTCAGTTCTCATCGTCCTTCTTGCAGCTCTTCTTAACACGCTTATTAGCAAGAGAATACTCAGATCTATTGAATCCATCACATGGGCATTTCTGCTTGACCTTACTCCGCTCCGAGATGAGATCCTTTGTCTCTTGTGACAAGTGCTGCTTGTCAGATCATTATATGACGTATAATTAGTGATGTGCCGTATAATTAGTGATGTGATCCACCAGCTACGATTTACAGAACATGTGAACTCTACCCTATATCTAGCCCAGTTTTACCCCTTAGTTTTGATTTAAATTAACAAGTACACACACAATACTAAAAGAACAGATGGGGGGGGGGGGGCCAATGACTACCAATGGAGACTTGGGGAATTACGTCAACGATTTTACACCGAGTCCCCATGATTTTTAGTCCCCATTAGTCCCCAAAGGTCACCATTAGTCCCCATTTAGATTTCAAAAAATCTGGCTTCTCCAGACCAGATCGTAAACTTCTCAAGACTGAAGTCTAGAATATTTATAAATGGTCACTGGACATTCCTGACTTCTTGGGAGCTACTTGAGGGCTGTTAGAGTACCTCAGGTAAATTAAGGGAGGGGGCGGGGGCGACTACCAATGACAACATTGAGGAGACATATTGCATATATACGCTTATTTTATCAGATTGATCTAGTAACACGAGTTGTAGCGCAAGGAAAATAAACGCATTATCAATTTTTCTTATTACTTTTGTATTGATTTGTCTGAAATGATATGCTCAGTAATTTGAAATTGGCGTTGGTTTCTTTTGTTTTTGACGATCATTTATGGAAATATTCACAAAAGAGTGCTTGCCAGTGCTTAAAATAAAGATCACCCAAGTCTGTTCACAGAACGGGTGTTATAAATACTCATTCACCCATCATCGGCCACTTGGTAGATCACCGACCGGCTATAAGCCGGCTTATATCCGGCTACAATTTTTATAGCCGGCTATAAGTCGGTTTATAGCCGGTTAGTAGCCGCTTACATTTGTTGTTGAGCGACGGCTATTAGCCGGTTATAAGCCTGCTATTAGCCGTTTTGGTAATAAAAGTGGTTATAAGCCGGTTATAAGCCGGTTATAAGATATTAACTCAACTACATCGTACTGAACGATAGTCAGGAGCCGGCTATAAGAAATTCAGTGAAAACGGCTATTAGCCGGTTATAAGCCGGCTATTAGCCGTTTAGGTATCGAAAGTGGTTATAAGCCGGCTATAAGCCGGTTATAAGATATTAACTCAACTTCATCGTACTGAACCGGCTATAAGAAATTCAGCGAAAACGGCTATTAGCCGGTTATAAGCCGGCTATTAGCCGTTTAGGTATCGAAAGTGGTTATAAGCCGGCTATAAGCCAGTTATAAGATATTAACTCAACTTCATCGTACTGAACGATAGTCAGGAGCCGGCTATAAGAAATTCAGCGAAAACGGCTATTAGCCGGTTATATTGCCGCTTTTGTTTGACAGAATTTTTAGTTAAAAATTGAATTGTTGTATTTAATAATCATTTGACAAATGTGTGAACATCCCTAACAGCGGAGTCTCACTCTTATTGAATCTATTCTACAATAATTATTAATTACTAGTCTACAATAATTACTATGTCTACAATTATTATGTTCATTTTTCCTAAGTTTCTTATAGCCGGCTCCTGACTATCGTTCTTCGCCATGAAAATGAGTTAATATCTTATAGCAAATTACCCGCAGGCGTAACTGGTTACCATGACAACCGTTACACAAATTACCCGCAGTTCAGTACCATGACATTGAGTTTATATCTTATAGCCGCCTTATAGCCGGCTTATAGCCGGCTTATAACCACTTTTGATACCTAAACGGCTTATAGCCGGCTTATAACCGGCTAATAGCCGGTTTCCCTGAATTTCTTATAGCCGGCTCCTGACTATCGTTCAGTACGATGAAGTTGAGTTAATATCTTATAACCGGCTTATAGCCGGCTTATAGCCGGCTTATAACCACTTTCGATACCTAAACGGCTAATAGCCGGCTTATAACCGGCTAATAGCTGGTTTCCCTGAATTTCTTATAGCCGGCTCCTGACTATCGCTCAGTACGATGTAGTTGAGTTAATATCTTATAACCGGCTTACAGCCGGCTTATAACCACTTTTGATACCTAAACGGCTAATAGCCGGCTTATAACCGGCTAATAGCCGTCGCTCAACAACAAATGTAAGCGGCTACTAACCGGCTATAAGCCGGCTTATAGCCGGCTATAAAAATTTTAGCCGGCTTATAACCGGTCGGTGATCTACCAATTTCCCCCATCATCTAACATCTTTAAGTGTATTAGGAGGGTAAGTCGAAGGAGGGTTAGTTCAGTCGGCTACTTCTACCTTCACGAGAGCTAAACTTCAATTTACCTCAATCTGAACTGACTTGTACAGTGGTAGAACACATTACAACCGGGCTTATCATTTTACTTTTAAGTCAGATTTATCCTACTCTTATCTTGGACAAAACATCTCGATCGTATCGTTATTAAACTAACTTGAAAACCATAAATAACTGTCAAAAATTCTGGGGACTTATGGGGACAAATGGTGAATTACGTCAACGAGTTGACCTCTAGTCCCCATGATTTTTAGTCCCCATTAGTCCCCAAAAGTCTCCATTGGTAGTCATTGGCCCCCCCCCCCCCCCCCAACAGATATCGTGGAGTTGGGTATGGTAATTCCTTCGCCTCTTAGCGGGTGTCTTGCCAACACTCAACCTGTCGATGTGAAAGTCGGTAATGACTTGCTGATCTTTGATAGCTCGCACATACTCTTGAACAGAGGGCTTTGGGCGATGCACTCGGGATTTAAATCCTCTGTGAAAGCCAGGCAGACTTGAGGGCTGAATCCTTTACTTGTCCTTCTTCCGGGAGTAGATGTATCCATCAGAGTCGAGTAGCTGTTGACATCCTGTCCGACCAGAGATGAATTTGGAGAAAGTAGGCATGTTGATAGAATGCGATACTATTGTCTATCATCTTCCAGTATATAATATACCTAAAAACACTTGATCGGCTCACTCCCGTTGCATGCCTTTGGCACGTACGTCTCACATCCCTAGATACAAGAACCCCTCTTTAGCAAGAGCTCCTGTCCCTTATGTGATATAGTTATACGAGTCGAGCGGTCAAATCTTAAAGATCATGTTTACTTCTTAATGCACAGCTATGATGTACATGTGAACTCTACCATTTCTAGGTTAGTTAAATTCTACTGATGGATCACATTACTAATTATACGTCACTAATTAGTGACATGATCTGATCTCCCTGGGCCCCCTAGTAATGAGGGGGCCTGGAAGTCGGCCTCTCGACCAGTCAGTGAGTGGAATATGGAGTGAAGCCTGTTACCATTCCTCCACTCTTTAGAGTTTAGGAAAATAGAGCCAGCAACGAAGATTGATAATCGCCTGCTAGTTCCTGTAGCAACTAAATCATCTAGTGAGTGCCTGAGGATGGTGACCGGATTTTCGTCTGTTCAAGAGAAGAACATCCAACAGCAAGGAATGTGAAATATATCAATGCCATGCCGTGCCAACAGCAGACGGATAACTTCTCGTGTGGACCTCTATGCTTTGGGTTTCTCTGGGCATTTAGTGGTGGAAACGACCCCCAACAGATTCTGGTTCAACTCTACGGATATTAGGAAGACCATACTTAAAATCGCCGAGGACGTCAATAATCGCGATACACACCTTGGGAGAGAAGTGCAAAAAATAAATCCAACGGCAGCGTCAAAATCTCTGGTAACTGTTTCCTGTCAGGCTGTCTGAATCCTTAACAACAAATTACTCTCCAAACCCTGGGCAACTTCTCTCCTAGCTCCAACTACAACCGAAATGCTGTAATATAAGCCCATCACCCTTTTCATCAGTCTCTGGAAAGCCCCTTGAAGTACCTACAGGTGTATCTATACTAGTATACTCATTCCACTAGCATGTAACATGTTCACGTAATCATTATAATGAGCTTTCCTCACTTCTTCACTTATCACTCAACCCAGCCTCTCTTCCAGTGCTCTGGATTTGGAGGACTTAATTAATGATACACTCAATTAATATACTTGTTAATTGATCTTTGATGTAATTTCTATTCGGTCTATTATTTTAATTTTGTTAGTGCATGGAGTGAGTCATGTGTATTAAATTTCGTAATGAAGACTGCTTTCAATTCCCAATTGAATTTGTTTTAGTTCTTAGTACAATATTTTAAGAGATTAAGAGAAAAGGAAGTTTTGATACTATGGTTTCGTACACGCTGCTTTGCTTTTAATAACTTCCTGGGTTGATGTTATACAGGTGGGCTGTGTAGAATAATTTTAAATTTGGGATAGACGTTGCGAAACTATGATCGACCGCCAAGCTTTTGTTATATTTGAAATAATAACAATAATAAATTAAATTATAAACACTGCTTTTAAGTTGTAAAAATTTTACTCAGCAGTTTGAGAACAACTACAAAAGAACAAACTGATATAAGTGCCACAATAACTCTATCCTAAATTAACAGCCTTCCCAGCAATACACGATATATTAATATAACTCAGTAAATAGTACACACTACACAGTATTATGTACTATGCAGTAGTACACAGGCACTTTCAATCATTTAGTAACCTGAAATGTTTAGCCAGTAAATTATTTTAATGTTATTTTTTACACACTGTTCCTCATGATGTGTGGTATATTAAAGCTTTATTACCGGGACTACTGTATTTCTTTTACTTGTTAATCCGACCGACTGCTTTAAACTTTTTTTAAAGTGTGTTATCTTCAAATTAATTCTGAGACCCACTCAATCAATACGATGCTGCATTCCATGTTTAAATTGTTCCTAATTACATTGTTATCTTCATCCATGATCGCAAATAAGCTTAATGACATTGTTTGTAATTTAGTACTTCTTTTTCACTTGTTTACAAAAGAAATATGACTCAAAATTTTTCAGCTCCAGTACCTTGGTCGAGTGAAATCGTTTCTGCTCAGATGTCCTCTGGAGTACTTCGTCCGCTGGAGTACTTCGTCCGCTGGAGTACTTCGTAATGTTGTTCTAAGGATGAACAAAGGTAGTACAAAATTTAAGATTGTAAATCTTTAGAATCATACTGTCTAGCGCCTAATCGTTCAAAATCTGGCGAGTAACTGAGATAATTAAAACCTGATTGAGATTTGAAAAGTTACTTACCATTGTACAGTCAAAAATTATATTTTTAATTTCAGCATAGTGATGAGAGAGGGCTATTAATGTGTGGGATTTCTGCTGCTTTGTTACAGTCATCTGACTTTTTCATTTTTACTCGGTGACTTTCTGAGGAAAGATTTCTGCTAAAAAAGAGACAAAAGATATGCACGCGAGAGATGTTTCCTCTGAGATTATGCTGATGCCGGATGCATCACAAGCACATATTATTCGAACTGCAAATCGGAGAATTTTTTTATAATCCTGAACTTAATTTAAAATCCTTACTTAAAATCAGTTCTCATCCAATACTTTACAGATATTGCATCTAAAAGATAACTAAGAGTAACAGGACGCTCGCAATATCTTGTATATATATATTTTCTTGTGTTTGAAGTCATTATATCTCAAGTTTGGCACATATAAATTCTCCCAAACTCTCACACATTATCCGTCATATAGCCTTGTAACTATCTGGAAAGTTTAAAGAAAATCTATCAGTCAGACCTTGAGAAAATCAAAAATATATTCTAAGTTATTCACTAAAACACTCTATTTTCGAACTTTTTAACTTTTTATTTTAAACAGATTTATCGTTCTGGTACCAAAATGCTTTACCATAATAAACGTACGGCGCGAGAACATTTCCTCGTCCAAAGTCTGACAGTTAACAACATGCGTAGGATTCCCTCAAGAGGTGAAAACGTAATCGCCACCAGAGTGGAAGTCGGCGCTCTCATTAAATTTTTGGAGAAAATCGCTCGCCAAAATTTGTTGGACCAGGACGATGTCCTAGCCTGGCAGCTCATTGCGCGTCGCAACGAGCTTCGTTGTTCGTCGACGTGCGACGAGCAACGAGAAAAATTGTGTGGCGCGTCGGGTGGCACATCTTAACGGGTGATACGCGTATAAATTTCGATCGCTGACGTACAGCGAGCAGCACAGCTGCGAGTGGCGTCAGCTAGTAGGATTTCATCCTACAAGGCACATCGCGTTTACTTAGCTAACCAGGTCATTTCCGCCTCCGGCGCGGCGGTCGCGCGCTACTGCATACTGCAAGCGAGAGGGCTATAGTTAGAGCAACACATCGCGCCACAAGTCAAATATTTATCAACATCTTGACTAGCTACGCGGTCCTTTTCCGCATGCGCTCGCGCTGTGCTCAAAAATTGACGTCGTCAATCAATCAACATTAAGATTTTAGTTTTACATTTCACCTTTATGTCAAAAAATCTTTGAATTTTCAATTGGTGGTCGATGTTACCTAAGGACCTCAGGCTTGATCGTCCTTACTTCGTCACAGGACGATCGGAGCTCGAAGAGCGTAGAGAGTGCCGGCTGGCGTCGTCCTGTGATGGTCGACGTATTTTTGCTTGCTGGGATCCGGCCGAATGACGCCACATGCAACGTGTAGGGTAAAACTAAAAACGCTTCCCTATATGAGATAATATGACAAAAATTGTTTTGGTCACGTGACCAGTCAATGATATTGATATTTCGCTGCTGACGGTTTGGTGGAGGGTTAGGGTCAACGTTTATACATTATAGGGTCAAAGTTTTACCTGAGGACCCCAGGCTATTATGTTCTTAACGAATAAAGATTTGGCGGAATGACAGGCTGAGCCCGGCCCAATAACGCTAGCTTTCTTTTCGATGGCAAGTGCTACAAGGTAGCGCGCGCCGGGCCAGACCATTAACAATGGTTAAGGTTTTTTTTATTGAAATCTTTCAAATCAGTCAATTACATACAAGTTTACACAATGAATTAGTTAAATATAATATTGTCCTCTAAGCATGGATTGTCAAAGTTGAAATTGTCTCGGACAAAATGTATGTAACCAAAGGACCTGAGGGTCACCAAAACACAGATATTGAGTGCAAATGCAGCTCCTGCACAAGCATGGGCCCTTAGTTATAGTTAGGGTTAATGTAAAACTGTTTTGTACGGCTGCAAAACCATAAAAACCAAAGTCACGTAAAATTTTTGAACTCACTGCTGCAATAGCGCCCGGCTGCAAACTGCGCGCGCGCGACAGCAGCAGTTAGCAGCAATTCAACGGGGGATACGATTGTAAAATATTTGTTTCAAGACCGTCGACGAGTCCAACTCGGCGCGTCTTGGTAGGTTATATATAAACTTGTAGCGTGATGCGTTACTATGTACTAGCTGGCCCGCGCCGCGCATCCAATAATGCTTCTCACAAGAGGTGCTACCTTGCTTTAACCAGAGCCCTCTCGCTTGCAATGAAACAAGCGCGTCACGCAGTACGCATATATATAATAATATACACATGGCTATATGATGGTGCTACCAGCTACTAGGCCTCGCCGAGCTGTGAATAATTGACATCGCGATCATCAATTAAGTTATAAACCTACGAAGAAGTTGTCATACGTTGTATGACCCGCCGCGCACGAGTGTGCGGCTCCCCCTGTATCGTCAAAACTCTACAGGGGAGTACTATAGCTCCACTATAGTGAAGCGACAGTGGGGGTCACCACGTGATACAACGAAGCAGCAGTTAGCAGCAGCGAAAAGCAGTGAGCAGCAGCGAGTAGCAGTTAGCAGCAATTAAAACCAGTTAGCATAAGCAGTTTACCGTACCTGGTATGGGACCACAGGCTAATATATTTATGTTAATAAACATATGAGAGATTCCGCGAAATGACAGGCTGAGTGCCGCCCAGTAAGCACAATTAGTATTTTAGTTACAAGTAGCACGACAGATTTGAAATAGAAAAATAAAATTTTTTAAAAAAATAATAATGTTTTTAAAACACGATAATATTAGGTGGTTGCTTGATCATTCATATCATTTGTGTCATTACGACGACGTCGTCATATTTAATATTAAGTCAAATATTCCCCAAAATAATTTAAAGATTATTCCCGATCGAAAACGTTTTTGGTAGAAAAATTTTATCCAAGTTACATAAATATCAATGGAATTGCAATTTTATTTTTATTTTTTGCCCACCTCTGGAGTATGGCAGTCCTAGGGGAGTGGGGAGTATGCCGGAGAAATCAGCGCTTATAATGGAGGATGTTGGTAATATATAAGTGTTATGAGGGGCCGGGGGATGATTCATGAGGGAACGCTAAAGTGTCAGCTTGGTGTCGAACAGAAAGATGAGCTAAGACAACATGTGAAATGTGAATTGTGAGTAGTTGCTATGTCACAACGGTCTGGTCAAGCTCCTCGGGCACAATTAAGGGGCCATCTACTTAGGACGTCCGGCAAATAATAATAATAATAAATACAACTTTTATAAACCGCCTTATAGCTAAATCATATAACTCGATATAATTTAATCCTGGAGATAAACTCCAGTGCTTTCTAAAGCGGCTCTTACATTAACTGAGCTTAGTTTAATTGAAAATTAGACATGACAAGTTCATTTTACCTATGTAAATGCAAAATCAATCAAATGCTAGAGAAAAGAAGTATGTTTTAAGTTTGGTCTTGAAAGATGTAACTGACTCAGCTGATCTTATGTCGTATGGCAGGGAATTAAATACTTTAACTGCACAGTGACTAAAAGCTTTCTCTGTGTTTACATAGTTAGGAGAGGGCGGAAAACTAAGGTAAAAATAATCATTATCAAGACGTACATTTTTAAAACTTTGCTGCCTAGGAGATATCAACTCTTTTAAGTAAGGAGGAGCTATATTATTTAAACACTTGTAGGCAAGTAGGGCAATCTTAAAATCTATTCTAAATCTAACTGGTAGAAAATGAACTTTCTTAAGTAGTGGAGTAGTGTGTGCCTTTCTTCCTCTCCCGAAAATAAATCTTACAGCAGAATTTTGCACCTTCTGTAAACGACTTAAATCATAAGAGCTCAGTCCAAAATATACGCTATTGCAATAATCAATTCTAGAGAGTACTAGAGCATGAACAAGCTGAATCTTAAGGTTAAAAGACAGTTTTGATGCAATAAACCACAAATTTCTGATCTGAATATTACATGCTTGAACCACTGAGGTAATCTGATCACTCATTGAAAGATAACTGTCCAAATACAGCCCAAGACTCTTCACAGTTCCACTAACAACATGTGGCTCTTGATCCTTAACAATCTGTAGAGAGGCTGGAATATTTTTTGAGTCAAATTTAGAGGATATAACGATGACTTCAGTCTTAGAAGAATTCAGTTGAAGGAAATTGTTTGTCATCCATTTCTTGATATCAGACATACAGTGTTCCATATTGTGCTCTAGCTGTGATGGGTCATCAGAATCAAGAGTGAAATACAGCTGGGTGTCATCAGCATACAAATGAATACAGCACCCATGCATACTTGCAATGTTCTCAAGATCTTTGGTGTACAATATGAATAGCAGGGGGCCAAGGATTGAACCTTGTGGCACACCTATCTCAAGAACAGTTGATGAGGAAGACGAATCCTTGACTTTGACACAAAATGAACGGTTAGCCAAGTAGGACCTGATCCATGTAAGAGCAATGCCTGTAATGCCATAAGCAGATCTTAGCTTCTTGATTAATCTTGGGTGATTGACAGTATCAAAGGCAGCACTCAAATCTAGAAGTAAAAGAACAACTTTAGTTTTCTTGTCAATAGTTATCAAGATGTCGTTATGGATTCTGGTTGTTGCAGTTTCACAGCTATGAAACTTCCTATAGCCGGACTGAACTTTAGAAAGCAAGTTGTTATCCTCAAGATAACTGGTGAGCTGTATAGATACACACTTCTCAATGATTTTTGACAAGAATGAGAGATTGCTAATAGGCCTATAGTTAGATAGTAATTCACCGTCAAGGCCACGTTTCTTCAAACTTGGACGAATGAGAGCCTCCTTAAGTTTTATAGGAAACTCACCTTTAACTAATGATTCATTGACTATAAATGAGATCAGAGGAAGGAGTTCTGGGAGACACTTGATGAGAATCTTTGTAGGTATGGGGTCAAGATCACAGAATTTGTTAGACATATTCTTTATGATGCTTACTAGTTCCTCATCAGACACATGACGGAATTGTACTATCTTTGGGCTATTAGAAAGAGGAACAGATTCATCTGAGTTAGGAGAATCTTCAAGGGATTGTTGTTCTAAATAAATGTTGTTGTATATGTTGTCGACCTTTGATTTAAAGAACTGTGCAAAGTTGTCAGCACTCTCAAGATTTGAAGAGCAAGAAGGTGTAGTAGTACTAACTTTTTCTTTATTGAGCAACTTATTAACGATGGAATAAGTCTTTTTAGCATCACCTGCACTATCTTGTAACCTTGTTTTGTAGAAGTGATCTCTTGTGGATACAATGACTGAGGATGCTCTCTCTGATGCTTTCCTGTACAGTCGTTTATAATCTGGGCAATCATGATTCTTTTGATACAGTCTCTCAATCTTTCTTCTCATTGCTTTTGCTTGTTGACAGTGTGTAGACCACCATTCAGCGTTATGATCTTTTCTTGGGATGAAAGTTTTTTCTTTAGCATGCTTGTCCAAAATACTGCTCAACTCAGACTCATAGATATCAACTGCACTATCGAGGTCATTGAAGCAATCAGTGTCACATAGTTTTGACTTAAGAATGTCCTCAACAAAAGCATCTAGGTCTATGCAAGCAATGTTTCTGTAAGTAATTGGTTCTAGAGTGCCTATGGGTGCTGGAGATACATTGCAATTAAAAGCAACAAAGTAGTGGTCAGACGATGTGCCAGAATCAGTAATGACAGGATCTAGAACCTCAATGCAATCGTGAGTAAAAGAACCATCCCTGGTAATTACAAGATCTAATATGCCCCCATCTCTGTGTGTTGCAGCTGAAATTTGTTGCACCCACCCACAAGACTTAAGTAGTGAATTAAACCTTTGTGCAACTGAATCATTTTCGTCTTCAATGTGGATATTAAAATCACCCATGATCAAGGGCTTTCCAGGTTTGTCTACTAAATCAACCAAGAGTTGCTCAAAGTCAGTTAGAAATTGGGGGATGTTAGCACTCTGAGATGTGGAGGTGCCAGAACGGTAAATTGAAACAATTCGTAGTATATCTCCAGAAGATGATTTGAAGGTACATTCACAAGACTCAAACGTTTTGAATCGCTTGCACTTCTGAGGAGTCACTTTAAGACTTTTCTTATATAGAACAGCAACACCTCCTCCCCGCCCAGCTCTTGGCTGGCTATGAATGGAATATCCAAGTTCTTTCATCTCAGAAAACTTAGCATTGTCATCTTTTCTCAGCCAAGTTTCTGTAGCACAGCAAATATCAGTATCAAAGTCTTCAAGCAATTGCATGACTCCAGCAGTTTTATTGCATATGGATCTGCAATTGAACAGGGCAAAGTTCATACTCTGACATTCTGACTTAGAGTTTGTAGCTAGTTTTTTGAAGTAAGGATGTTTTGTTTATACCGATTCAATGCCTGTTGCATGATGGGGCACTGCTCTGAGCTGGAATGGTGAGTGTTACAATGAGATGAGACTCTTGGATCTTTTGACAGACTGCAATTGCGACATCTATGTCTGCTAGGGTCTTCCTTGTAATGACAGTCTGATGTTCTATGCCTACCGCTGCAATACATACAAACCAGAGTTTCTTTCTCAGGACAATTTTGGGAAATATGGTGGAGCTTCTGACAATTATAGCACTGCTTGATGATGAATCTATCCTTTACAGGACAAGCACTATTCAGAATGAAGATTTTGCCGTCTCCTGTCAATAGGTTCCTAATCTGAGGAGAGACCTTGATCCCAGCAGTAGTGTACCTTAGTCCAACATTTATGTACACAATTTCAAAGAAATGCTCATTATCTAGCAAGTGTTTAAGTCCAGGATTTTTCAAGGGAATAATATCTAGAAGAGCTTTTTTAGTCTGTAACCGGAAATCTTCAGCGGGCAAACCAGAGCGTTCAATGGTTTCGAATATCTGACTGGGAATATTAGACACAGTGACTTTAGGGAGAGCTTTCTGGGAAAGAGTGATGTGAAAACCAAGTAATTTAATGACATCAGAGTTTTCAATAAGACTTTTAGCCTTCAGCCTATCAGATGAAGATGGAAAAACTAGCGTTATCTTCTTGTGTGAATCTAGTAGGCTAGTTTTCATAGCAATCAATCGTGTGTCATAGAGCAACTCAGATAGAACATCTGGAGCAGATGAAATATCAGCAGAAGGAAAGGGACTATCTAGCACCAATATCTCTTTACTTTCCTTGCCAACTTGATTTATGTTAGCTGACACTTTTCTTGGCTGAGGAGAACTAGCACCACCTACAAGAGCTGCAGAAAAGTTGCTGTAAGAGGACAGTGCACTTGGAGACCGGGATTGCAAGTTTTCTTTGTTAACATTAGAAACTTGCTCTTCCTGCAAATGTTCTGGAGCACATAGAGCAAGCTTGTCGACAATAATGCTATGCATTTCCTCACGAAATGATTCCAGAAGGGCAGAGTTGTTTGCCCTCATCAGATGCTCAACTTTGGAGAGAATATCAGGAGCTTCATCATCACCATTATCATGACTCATCACAGGGTTGGACTTAGGAGCATCTACCACAGATGGTACAGGTGGACCAGGTGGAGAAACGTTTTTGGAAGAACGGGTGTCATCTACCAGTGAAATGCAATCTTCACATACGAATAGAAAATAACCCCAACGAGCTTGATCTGCAATCATAGGTCTCACCTTAGCACGGAAGGTATTTGTACAAATGGAGTCAAGAAATTGAACACCGGTTTTTTTGCGACAAGCGGAGTGAAACATCCCATCACAGACATTACAGATAATCGATTCATTCACAGTGTCATTACTCCCACACTGTTTACACGAGCCGTCTTCAAATACAGGAAGTATAACAGAGTTCTTCTTTGGCTTTAGAGTCTTCTTGAGCTTCTTACTGGCCAGGGCCTCGTGCCCCTTTTGGCCCGCCATTGACATTGCTTCCTGAAACTCAATAAATGTAATAGATTTGTAGTGTTGTAATTAGTTTAAAACTAAAAATATGGAGGGGGGGGGGGTTGGTTTTGGAATTTCGGACAAATTCGGACAGGTGGAGGGGGTGGTTCCTGAAAATCCGGACGTCCGGAAATTTTGGCAGAATTAACGAAAAAGTCTCATTTATTTCAACTCTTTGACACTAAGTTTAGATCCCTGTATTTTGAACGAGTACTTAAATGTACTTAAATGTAACTGTGCTAAACTTGTTCGACATCAAATGTATTATTGTCTATTTTAAGTAACTACACATTTTATCAATAATGAATTTGAGTTCATGGTTTTATTTGTTCTCTTGAAAGTAGCTGGAAATCCGGATGTCCGGGGAAGGGGGCGGTTTTGAAAATTCGGACACACCCGGACAGGGGGAGGGGGGGGGGGGGGTGGTCTGAAAATCTGTGATTTTGGCAGACATCCTAAGTAGATGGCCCCTAAGCATTTGGTGCGGTTTGCAAAATTGAAAATAGTAGATGTGTGTTGGTTGTCAAATATGTCATTGACATAGTTGGTAATAGTCCTGAGGTAATAGTCCTGGAAATATTGACCTATTATTTGGGCTATAGCCGGACACTGTCCAAGAAAGTGTGAGACAGTATCCTCTTTGTCGGCGCACATAGGACAAGCACTGGTGCTTGATTTGCGAATGGTGTGGAGGTGCTTATTTCATGTCCCGTGATGAAGTGCACTGCAGTTCTGTAATTTTTTCTGTTGTTGCTGAGTGTTGCACGGCTTTTAAATTGAAAATAGAATAATTTCATGTAAACTGTAAAGTCCTGCTTCTGAATTGTTATGAAAATCTCTTTAAATGAATTTCATTTTTTCCTTTCCCTTGAAATGTACTGTAAATTTTATCGATTTACAATTTATGTTTTTATTTGTCTAATAGGTGTTTAGTGTATAACTGTAATTATTCAGGGGTTATGTATAACGGGATGTGGTAAACAGTCATTTTAATATCATATTACATCTTTTTTAACTCTCTGTAACTCTAAGTTGATCAACTCTCTCAAGGATGGCTGAGTTCATGTCACTACTCTAAAATCTGAAAGTCATGGATGATCTAGATATTGGTGGTATTGATGAAATACTGAAACAAGCAGCAAAGATAAGAAATGATGCTAAAAGTGGCTATTTGTACAGTGATGTGAGTGCCAAACACATTGGAAGCTACCAGTGTAATGGTTGTGGAGAAGAAAATAGTTTACTTTCATCATGGTGCTTTAAATGTGGCTTACGTAAATTTGGAAGTCCTCCTAAACCTAAAATGAGCCATTGCTTTTCAGAAGCGGACACTAAATATAATGTCTACAACACAGATCAAATATTGCAGTCAAAGCCGATTGTAACACCGGCAGATAAACCGCGCGAGATCAATACCACAAAAAATATTGTGAAGGGTGAAGTTAAGGTTTTTGAATACAATCAGTCAAAAGAAAATAAGCAAAACGTAATTGGGGTTAAAGACATGCCTGTTCCAGAAATTGATGAAGGAAGTTCAATGGAAAATGTTGGATCAGAAGCTGAGTTTCTTGAGTGCCCCAGTTTTTCCAGTGAAGACATCATATATTATGATCGCTGTGAGACCAAAAAGAGCAAAAAGAGACTGTATATTAAACCGTTATCAACTCCATCTCTATTATCATCAACATTCAGTCCAACAGCCACAAAAAATGCCTGGTCAACACCTGTCTCAAAGCAAACAAAACCATCTGCCACCCCACTACGTGTCAAAAATGGAAGACCAAATTCTGCTTCAAGTGGGAGACCAAATTCGGCTTCAAATGGGAGACCAAATTCGGCTTCAAATGGGAGACCAAATTCTGCTTCAAAGTCAACTCCACAGATAAGAGCTAATTCTCTGGCAAGGAAGAATTTTCCAACATTAAAGCATCACAATTCTACCTGCTCAAAAAAATCTCTCAATAATTCACTGACCCCATCTGTTTTTGAGAGGCTCTATAGTAATGAAACCAAACCAAAAATCAGAACAGTTCAAAGCTCTCCTCACCTCATTGATATAGAGAAAAATAAGAACATGAAAACAAATGCTGTTGTGGCCCTTGCTGCCCCACAACTAAGGTAAGTAATACGTACAATGTACACAATGATGCAATATTTTGTGAGTTCTAAGTTTGAAACTTTTCAAAGAGGAGCAGCATTTAAAATTGTATAGAAAATATTCATTCGTGAGAGAAATGCTTACATAAAATTTAAACTAAATTAACTAACAGATAATTACAATTTGTCTGACCAATAACCATCATAAATTTTTGCATCGTGTTTATTTTTCAGTTTTCAATCTACTGATAAAAAATCAAAGATTTTTACTGAAGAGGAACTGATCATCAATAACAGGAGAAAGGCTAAGAAAAACACTTTTCCTAAACAGGTATGTTGTTGTGGTCTGTCTAAAAATTCCTGTTTATAGTTCATTTTATCGACACGATGACGTTAAAATTCTGAGGTGAGGTATATTAATTGCTGATTTTCCACAGCTATAAGTCTGCCGTTTTCTGACAAAAGTGCTCAAATACCACTGAGCAAATATCGGAGGTTTTCAAGCACATTTGACACATTTATGACAACTTGTGGCATTTTAAGCGGGTTCAAAAAGTGGTTTCTGAAATTTAAAAAATGGTCTTTAAGCATATTTGTCAGAAAACAGCAGAAGTGTAGCAATGCTAAATGTGCTTATTTTTAGATGGGTGCTGCACCACTAGCTGTCAGTGGTATCCGCTCCAATCTTCCCAAGAAATATCGTAAGTTTGCATGATTTCATTGAAATATTAAAATAACTTAAAGTATTACAATAACTTAAATTATTACAATAACTTAAAGTATTAAAATAATTTTGCGTATATTACAATAACTTATTTAAGCATTACAATAACTTATGCATCTGAAATTGATATATATTTTATTTTAATACTGATTGTGGTTCTTTGGGCTGTTTGGATCGGATACTTAAACATTACATCTGAATCACAGACTTCAATTAGTCGGAATAAAGTGGCCCCACAATTTCGGGAGATGATGGTGGATTCACGGAAGATAGATCCACTTTAGCGTGAGGAGCAAGAAAGATCCAGTAAAGTATCCTGCTATTACCATTATCTGAACCTGTATCATCTCTAGACAAAACACCATCTGTTCTTGGGGGTTTGGAGAAACCTTGAAATCTGAGGGATTGAGGAATTCAGAACGTTAATCACTCAAGTAGGAATTAGGAGTTGGACAGGAGGTTCATTTAAACAGCTGTGGTCGCAATTAATTTATAGCACCACAGCTGCAGTGGCGCACTGCTTCTGATTGAGATTGCTCAAGTCTGCCCTTTTGTGACAAATTAAGTGCTGTTATATTATCCAGTTCATGCAATTACTTAATTTTTATAATCTAGTTCTGCACCTGGTTTTTCATTACGTCATGTTCTACGATAGAATTTGCAAATGTCAATATATTGTCAGAGTTATCAAAATTTCCTCCATTTAGGCTAGAGAAATACCCCTATTCGACACTAAGACAATTTGTTCTTCATAATGACTTCATCCTCATTAGCAAGTTTATCTGCTACTTTGTAATATCTGTAGCCCGATTCCCGAACTTGAGCTTACCAATTTGTCACTCACATTTAAACCTAAAGTTTGATTTTGCAAAACTGATTTGTCAGTTACTTAAAACCTTAAGTTTGCCCTAGCCTTACCGATGTATCGCAAATTTTATATTTTATATTTTTGACAGATTTCGTTTTTCCGTGACAGATGGAAGTGGTTAAACAGCTTAAAAACAAAGATTCTGAACAGCTTAAAAACAAAGATTCTGCGGTTACTGACAGTTACGGAGCCTCTTTGTGATCGGTGTGTTAGTTTCGTCATTCCACCGGACTGGTCCATTAAACATGTCCACGTTCAGTCTGAAATATTAAAATATGGACCTTATGTATTTCAAGGTGTATAAATATTAAATAGGGCCTCCATATTGCAATAATTCTTTTATCCACGTATTTCTATGGAATTGTTTATTTGTTGGCTGAAATTTCACGCTAGTGATCCTAGTAGGGGTTTTTAATTCCAATCGAATCCTGGCCCTCAAATCAGTTGATGCTCTTGTCTATCGTCTGAAAGCGTTTTAGTGCTTAAACTGTATATAATATAGCTGGCCAAAAAGAAAGCGAAAATGTCCGTATAAATCGTTCAAAGGAGTCAACACAAATAAATTGCTACAAGATTTCTCAGCTACCTTGATGAAGTATGCTCCACTCGCATTTACTAATTAATTACAAGTGCACAAATGTGAGATCCGTGTGAATCTACGAACAAAGCTGCATGTTTAACTCCACAATTTAGTGAAGTGCTCGGATGAGAATTTGTTCACAGAGGCACTATTTATCAGGTAAAACCTCGCGAATAAGGCGACTCCCCGGCAAATTAACCCATTATTATAATGGGTTAATTTGCCGCGGGATCGCCTTTGGGCCTTATAACCCAGTGGTTGCATATGCAACCACCCAATTCAAGGACTTTTAATATGTGAACCATTTGAGACAGGAGACTGGTTAATACTGCGTTTTGTTTTAAATTAAACCTCAGTTCCCCTGTGATATTACCTGTGTGGAGTGTTGTGTTTACGAAGGAGCTTCCTCAAGTCAAATCTCTCCACCCTAGATTTGCGCCTTAAAGCTGACATCATGCCTGTCGTACCAGAAACTGTTGATATAAAAAGGAGGATCCTAGAAAGAAATCCTAGAGAAATCCTAGAGAAATCCTGGAGAAATCCTAGAGAAATCCTAGAGAAAGCCTAGTAGAGAAATCCTAGAGAAATCCTAGAGACATCCTAGAGAAATCCGGAGAAATCCTAGAGAAATCCTGGAGAAATCCTAGAGAAATCCTAGAGAAAGCCTAGTAGAAAAATCCTAGAGAAATCCTAGAGAAATCCTAGAGAAATCCTAGAGAAAGCCTAGTAGAAAAATCCTAGAGAAATCCTAGAGAAATCCTAGAGAAATCCTAGAGAAATCCTAGAGACATCCTAGAGAAATCCCGGAGAAATCCTAGAGAAATCCTGGAGAAATCCTAGAGAAATCCTAGAGAAAGCCTAGTAGAAAAATCCTAGAGAAATCCTAGAGAAATCCTAGAGAAATCCTAGAGAAATCCTAGAGAATTCTAGAAACTGACCTGTAGTGTTTGCTGTCACCAATACAATTTACCACAGTGATAAACAATTGTTCATTGCTATAATACTGGCTTTGTCGCCGCACAATAAGAAAAGGCGATGCAATATATGGTAGAATAGTGTCTGGATATATTATCAAGTGTGGTGAAGTGGTTTCTAAACAGACTCCATGATGCTCGATGCTCGACTCATTGAAATGATGCTTAAGATTGTACAATCTATGTGTTTTCTCGGCTGTCATACTGACATTATGAAAATACATTAATACTAGATTAATCGTATTGTTCTGCAGTAAACTGTGTGTGGGCCCTAATCATAGGATTGGGGCCCACACACGAAACTTTCTAGAGAAATAATATTCTGCCGTCTTATTCATGAAAATTCACCAGACTCACCAGTGCACCGCATGATTCGTTAAAAATCACCACAACTGGCCACAATAATTTTCAGACTAAAACAGTTCAACTGCACGTTATCAAACAAGTTTACTAATGGATTTATAAATAACATTATGATGATCAAGAAAAAGCTCGAAATAGTGAAAAGTCTGCAATAAAAAGCAAGAAAACCGCCTTCCATCTACACAATGACACGAACAATGCACTACAGACATTCCAAATCATACAATAAACCAGTGAATGAGTGAACACGTAGACACAAACCCACACAAAGTTAGTCTAACTGCAGGTATACTGCGGAGATGAGGTGAACAATCCCCCCTCACAGCAACACAAGTGGTATTGCTGTATTGTCATGGTGTTCTGCACGTGTTGTGCGCGTGTGTGTGTGTCACTGTGGGATACCGTGACATTATAAAGGAGACCTATTAATTAGGATTGACAGCTGCTGTTAGCTGTACTGTAGCTGACTGCAAGAGCGGATACCAATCCTATCACTTTATTAACAGTAAACTAGCACATTATTAGCGCTAGATTAGCACCACGTTGTATTGTAGATTAAGAGGACTATCATGATGTTGTGTTTAAATATCCGGAGGAGGAGGTGAGGAGACAGGGAGGTAAGGAGTGCATTATAAAATGAGAGATTCATATTTTACTTCATATTCATATTTTACTTCTACGTGAAGTAATGCCAGAAACACATGTTTTATTGACGTTTTTATTGACTTCCACCACATGTGCTTTAATAATCGGGGGTCTTATTGTCCAATAAAATGGCAGGGCTCAAAACTGGTTTACCTTTATGAAATATAATGAGACTTTGTAAAGTTCCCTAATATCAACTGTCTCTGGCAGTGAGCCAATAAGTCTTCAAGTTCTCTACCATCAAACTATATTATATAAGACAATCACAAATCATGGAAGCATAGAAATACACTATAATATTAGTATATTGATGAGTATTGGCTAGAGTCGGTGGTAGGCAATATTAGACCAGATCGTGCTAGAGTATCACGTGACTCTGTCCTCTGATGATGATTGATGATGTTACCTGAACTAATGAAATCAGTGGTGTGTTTAAGCAGTTGCCCTGCGCAGTTTAGTCTTGATCGAATGAACTGAACTTCCTGTCTGAGAAATAAGCAAATTCTGACCCGGTTTTATTCCACTACATTTAAGAATTATAGAGAATTATAAACATTGTCTGGCACTTTATTGCTTTATTGCCACTGTCAGATCAGAATATAATATGTTTCTGTCACGAAAAATATAAATTTTATTCATTTCAAAACATGTTCAAATTGATGCACGAAATTTGCCGTTCTCTGACAAAGGTGCTTAAAGATCACTCTAAAAGCCGAAGTTATAAGTTATATTAGCACTCTTGACACACTTTTGACAAATTTTGTTCAGAATATCAAAAATGGTCAGAAAACGGTAGAAATGCTAGTGGGAATTAGCTGATAGAAAATATAAGCAACTGTTTATTTAATGGTACAGACGACCATTACCCACCCCGGATTCTTGAATGTTTCTGAAACAAACACCCTGTCGTATCCAGATAAGTTCCAGATAACGGCCCAGATAAGAGCCAGATAAGAGCCAGATAAGAGCCAGATAAGAGCCAGACAAGAGCCAGATAAGAGCCAGATAAGAGCCAGATAAGAGCCAGATAAGAGCCAGATAAGAGCCAGATAAGAGCCAGATAAGAGCCAGATAAGAGTCCAGATAAGAGCCAGATAAGAGCCAGATAAGAGCCAGATAAGAGCCAGATAAGAGTCCAGATAAGAGCCAGATAAGAGCCAGATAAGAGCCAGATAAGAGCCAGATAAGAGCCCAGATAAGAGCCAGACAAGAGCCAGACAAGAGCCAGATAAGAGCCAGATAAGAGCCAGATAAGAGCCAGATAAGAGCCAGATAAGAGCCAGATAAGAGTCAGATAAGAGCCCAGATAAGAGCCCAGATAAGCGCCCACTTCCAGTTATTAAGCACAGTTGTGGGGCACGTGGTTACGTGGTGAATCAACGCCTAAAAGATGACTTAACCAACTTTACTCAGCAAGTTCAGTTCCTCATTCAGGGATGCATATCCCAGTCTGGTGTTTCTAGTCAAAGATCAGGACTATAGTTCACCGAATTGGCGGTTCGACCTATCAAATTATTCATAAAATTCAATCCAATCATTACCGAACCACTTTTAATCAATTCTACGGTCAAAATGCATTTAATTTCATAGTATAGTAGTATCAGTATGTTCAAAGTTCCCAGCGTTTCGAGTGCAAACACCTGACACCATGATATGAGGTCCTCAAATATTTTTATCAGAGATCTCAACCGGCAATTCTAAATCGTTCCACTATAAGTATAGTCATTCGGGTTGGTTTCAGACGCTATTATTACGTAAAAGGAAGGCTACATTTGCTACATTTGATACATTTGCAAAACAGAATCTTTCTTTAAAATTTCAGAACACAACTCCATCAGTAACCTGTTCATTTGGCTCATTCATTTTTTGCCAAGATTGGGTACTGATTGGATTTATCAGAGAGCTTATTGCGCTAAAATATCAGGAGCTGCATGACGATTACGTTATTAACGCTGTCAAACAAATTAAGTAATGTTTATAATCTCTAGCTTTAAAGAGTTCTCACAAAACGAATTAAAGAGAACTAAATCATTGTCCGGTTAAACAGATTTTAACTAGCCGCCTTGAACAAAATCGACTTTTCAGTTGTTTCTAATAGAAGGGAGTAATATCTATCAGCTGCTTTTGATCCCATTGAAAAATATTGTTTGTAGCCGAATTTATCGCTGGTCAAAGGTCAACGCTTATGAGTAATTGTACTGCGCGAGCGATTTTCAATCGCGCGTACTGAAAATCGAGTCTTAAAATCTAAAAATCGTAAAAAGGAGGTCCAAGATTTTCAAAATCAATTGAAAAATGTTTAAAGGCCTATCTCAAAATTTTGAGATGATAGCCCTCTTTTAAATGATCCCTAGAACATATCCTGATAGTTTCAGGGCGATTGCTCAAAACTGTAGAAGAAGATAGATTTTTAGACTCGATTTTCAGTACACGCGATTGAAAATCAATTACAATTACTCATAAGCGCTGACCTTTGACCAGTGACTAATTCGGCTAGGAACAATACTTTTCAATGGGATTAAAAGCAGCTAATAGATATTACTCCTTCTATAATTAGAAACCAACTAAAAAGTTGATTTTGATAAAAATTTCCATGAAGACCCCCCAGTGCAATCTCGCAAAGCTGCAATATTATAATGATTATTTAACCAAATAGAGGTATATTAGTCACGCAAAATTTCACTGGCGTGCAGGGGGGGTCTTCATGGAAATTTTTATCAAAATCGACTTTTCAGTTGTTTCTAATAGAAGGGAGTAATATCTATCAGCTGCTTTTGATCCCATTGAAAAATATTGTTTGTAGCCGAATTTATCGCTGGTCAAAGGTCAACGCTTATGAGTAATTGTACTGCGCGAGCGATTTTCAATCGCGCGTACTGAAAATCGAGTCTTAAAATCTAAAAATCGTAAAAAAGGAGGTCCAAGATTTTCAAAATCAATTGAAAAATGTTTAAAGGCCTATCTCAAAATTTTGAGATGATAGCCCTCTTTTAAATGATCCCTAGAACATATCCTGATAGTTTCAGGGCGATTGCTCAAAAACTGTAGAAGAAGATAGATTTTTAGACTCGATTTTCAGTACACGCGATTGAAAATCAATTACAATTACTCATAAGCGCTGACCTTTGACCAGTGACTAATTCGGCTAGGAACAATACTTTTCAATGGGATTAAAAGCAGCTAATAGATATTACTCCTTCTATAATTAGAAACAACTAAAAAGTTGATTTTGATAAAAATTTCCATGAAGACCCCCCTGTCCCCTTAAATCAGCCAGTTTAAAGGAACGTTTTATAAACGCAAACCTCAGTTAATGCGTTTATATAAATTATATTAAAGTTAGGATGTCCACTAAGATGTCTGCTAAAATAATGACTGATCAGATCAGGTGAGGTGCAATATTTATCGTTCATTTAGATTTCATGACGGCAATATTTCGTTGTATTTATGTCGGGCTCGGTCAATCATAACTATTAAATTCCACTAAACTTTGTTTGAGAAAACAAAGTTTATCTAGCGCTAGATTATATCTTTTTACACTGTACTCACATTTTCATCATAGAAGATTTCTTGAATTTCCCCCAGACAAGGAAGATAGCACACATGATGACATCCTGTATCTCCACAAATCCACGCTTGAAGTCTTTTTCTGCTGCCAAATACATTATTTCTGGGATCTGGGCGAGCAATATGAAAATTTAAATATGTTTTTGATTACATATTAGTAATATTTATTTAAATTACATATTAGTTTCTGTATAATGTTTGAAATTAAACTCGAGCGACCGTTTTGTAATGGTTTTAGAAAAGCAGTCAGTGGCCGCCCATTGAATAAGTTATAAAGCTGTTTCCAAGTAAGAAGCCACAGTGGAGCAGCTCAAATCAAGTAACTTGATTTGAGAAGTCTCCACTCTCCATCTCAATACATATCTTGCAAACATCAACAGAGAGAGTAAATCTGTAAATCTAATGTGCAACTGTTTGTGTACGCGCTTATTTCCAATCAATGAAAACTGTTTTAATAAGTCCTGCATGACATACACTTGACAGACAAGAACTCAAATCATTGTCATCTCGCAAGCTGACTCGTGCCCGTAAATCGTGCAAAAATCCGTCTCAGTAAAAAGCTTTGAAACAGGGCAGTTTAAGACAATGATGTCGCGTTATGACCCTTCTCGTAATTATAAACAATTGTGTCTGGAGTATTTCGGTGAACTATCAATTTTGAAAGATTTAAGGGCACAGGAAACTATCAATTGAGTACTTTGCTGTATTGTAATAATGCTATGTCCATACAAAATCATAAGAACTACAACTCGAAAAAGTAAGTCACGTCCAAATAATACAGTCCAACAACAACAGCTCAAGTTGGCACCTTTATTTGACACCAACGGTCACCCAAGTACCCAGGTTACTAATGAGCACAAGTAATTGTAGCTGTAACAGAGAGCAAATAGCAGCCCTCCAAACAACTCACGTGACCCCAAATATAAGATCAAATGACCCACATATCATGTCACGCCTGTCACGTGACTTGGACCGATATATGGCACCATTATCTTTCTCAATTTCTCAGTATTTATCTTACCGTATCTGTACTTATCGGAGGCATTTACAGTACCTTAAATACCAGAGCAGATGGCTGCAAAGTGTAATGAAATGAGTTGGCTCAGCCCTTAAAATGCTATCAGAATCATCAGTCATCCGACCACGTGTTTCATCATCTTGATAGTACATAATACTCTACATTTAACATGAAATTATGAGCATTCCAGTCAGGTATCATGATTCATGATAATGGTTGTAAACTTGACTGATACATATATGCGGTTTAACAACAGCTTTATTTAGGTCACAAGAAGATAATATGAGACAGTCTCCAAACTTCAATCATTTATATATAATACGATCATGAACGGTCTCCAGAAACGCCTGTATTCTTCGAGTGTGCTGATTAATAAATGCCCGCTATTATTTATTATATTCAAAGTTCAGACATTTCTGTTGTTGTTTTCTGTTATTGCGTCAATGCAGATTGCAGAGGCAAACAAAAATAACCGATGGTTTACGCTTGAAATTAATATAATCCACGTAAAATATAGCAAGCACCATGGCAACAATGGCAATCGGGTTTGGCTCATATATATCGGTTTACTGACATTTCTCGCATATATATTCGATGCAATCTGAATATGAAATCTTGTTTTAGTCCTATAGAAAGTCTAAAACTACCAACACGAAGTTTATTTAACAGTTTAACTCTCACAACCTAGCTAATGTGAGCTAAAAACGGAAAATCTGTCTTTCTTGTTTGACGTTTTGAAAATTTGAATAATGATCTTGAAAACTATTTGAATATATTGTGAGTTTCAGTAACATTAACAAATTCTTGGTAAGTCTTTCTCGTTTTGCAAATTTGAATAATGATCTTGGTAAGTAATGGTCTTATTTCATTCGAATCATAACGCAGGGTGTCTCTTGGCTATAATATATAGGTGTACTAAAACATTCCAACTTTGAACTATCATATCAAGCTCAATTAGTCTATTTTTAATTGGTCCTTAGCAAAAAAAACTCCCTTTATTAATGCATGGTCTCCACGAACTAACTATATTATATAATCTGCGACTTTTACTGAAACTCACAATATATATAATATTGTTTGCCCCAAGTGTGCACCAAGTAACTTTTTGTCCCAAGTGTGCCCCAAGTGTGCCCCAGGAAATACAATTTTGTGCCCCAAGTGTGCCTAGCTAGATTACCAAATTGCCGAACTGTAATATAAATGCTGTGTAAGTATGGTGGGTAAGTATTATACAGAGTTCAATTAAGAGGTGTCACGACTTCCATCTCCTGAGACGTTATTACCGGGTGCATTTTTGTGTACTTCAGCTGTTAGGCAATTCGGTAATCTGTCGATGGACACACAACGCACGGTTACTAAAGTAAAACATAATAATATGTCTTCTTACGTTTGAAAATCGTTTTTCATTCACGAAGATATTGTAGTCGTTTAATTTTATATCATTTTGATTTAAAATTCAATTTTAGATCCTATGTCAAAACCTGTTGAGATACGCAGTTTTAACGAGATGATTATATTAACAGTTTTTAATTTTAATTATTATTTGTTCACTCGCGGTAAAATGCTGCGGTTCTGAAAGACTGTTGTGTGTTAACCTTATCAATTCTTGTCGAACGTGACCTGTTTTAATCCTACGGAATCATCAAAAATCTAATCTTAAAATTATTTGAACACTATTTGCGGTACCTAACAAAGTTTACGATGACTAATATTTGCTATATTAGTATTTGCCATACCTACTAGAAAGTAACAGCTCGATAATATTTGCTATTTTAGTATTTGCTATACCTACCATAGTAACAGCTCGTTAATATTTGCTATTTTAGTAGTTGCTATATACCTACCATAGTATAAGCGCGTCATCATTGTACTAACTAAGGTGTGGTCCAGCAAGCTGTGCAGACTACTTGTTATATTGTCAGTGCTGTTATACAGTGAGACAATCTGCATTGTGGCGGCTGTTTTTATCGACAACTTGTCTACATTGATATGTGCAGTGTACAGTGTGCATGTGCAGCGAAAGAAAACAATCACTTTCTACTAAATTCTACTTATAAAACGTAAATAAAAATTCTACTTATTAAACTTTACAAAGCTAATTTGAATTACATACGAAGGATTCTAGCAAATAAATCAACAAATTTTGAAAAACATCGACAAATATTCGTCATTCAAAAAGACAAAAATGGTTCAGCAAATCGTATCGCGCATAGTATCTTCACAAATACTTCGCTTTTTTGACTCTCCAATTTTGTCCGTCCCCCATTAAAAGAATAACCTTATCATGAAACTGATCCAAACCCTCATCATGACTCACTGAAAGATAACAAACCCCCATAGTCCTCAGCAAATCATACATAACCTCAGCTAGATCCCCACTAACCGCACTGGTTGCCTCGTCCATTATCACTACCCTGGGCTTGTGGTAAAGTACCCGGGAGAAAGCAAGAAGTTGCTGCTGGCCAGGTGACAGGAGCTTGTGCCAGCTTCTTCTGGGTGTTTTATATAGGGGTGAGGAGGAGTGGAGGAGGGAGGGGGTGGTGAACAGTCTCCTGAGGAAACTAGTTGGTTGAGATGCTATCATGGGGGTGGTTTCTGCATCTTCATGATTTATACCATTCTCTTCGCTGCCATCTTCATCAACTGTTCTATTGAAGAAACCATCTGTCTCATTGATATCCTCATTCCACTGAGTATCATCCAGTATTTCCGTTAACTTCAAAGTCTCCAAAATCCCCAATAATTCTGGATCCTCCCCATGTTTGGGAGGATCAGGGAGAGTGATCTGAGCTGCTAGACACTGTCTGGTAAAGTAGGGTCGTTGTGGTAAGAACATGATGTCACCTGTGGACTGGATAGACCCCACCAGAGGTTCCCACAGTTGCTTGATGGTACGGAGCACGGAGCTTTTGCCCGCTGCTGGGGGACCGTGTATCAGGACGTTAGTGTGGTGGTTCAGGGAGATTGAGAGGTTTTTAACCAGGGATTTGTTAGTTATAGGGTTTAGAATTGTGATGTTCTTCAAAGTGAGGAAATCTGGAATGATTGAAGAGGTTTCTCGTTCTATTTCTTCGCCCCGTACTGAAGAAATCAGTTGTTCACTGTCCTCATCTCTGCCACGATCCTTACCGGTGTCTAGACCTTTTTCTAAGTTATCGTCTGTTGGGGACTGGTTCCAATACTGAGAATCAGCTTTGTGGTCCCTCATGAACTCAATCAGCTCACCTACTCGGTGGATGTAACCCGCTAAATCTGCTAGCTTGCCAGACATGTCCACCTGAAAAGTTGTGGATTTGGGGTTTATGTTAAAGAGAAAGTCTGGATTGCGTTTAAATACTTCCTTGATAAGTGAGCTTGGCGGATTAGTTAAACAGCTTTATAAATTGTAACTGGGCGGAAGTTTTCAAACACAGTCAATGATATTGGTATTAAATTATATACATTTATATTACTGAAAAAGATGTTATAAGGTTTAAAGGTTGTGCCTATTTATTGACGATACATTTTTGAGGAAGCAAACAGTAATTTAAATTTTAAGGACTTTGGTTTAAAGGATTATTTTATTAAATTTAATAATTAAATGGGCATACTTTAGCTTTATACGGACGCGGAAATATGTCATAAAATGGCACTTGCCAGGCATCTATGGTTATTATATTGGTTACCGATTACTGGTTATTGGTCAAGTATTTGAGAGCTTTCTGAGTTTCACAGTCGCATGATTAGGATCTTGGAATATGATTTTTCTGAATAAATTCAGTAAAATGGTGTTTTAAACTACCATGTAAATTTCTTGATTTTGTATTCTAGTTAGATTGATTAAAATATTGAAGTCTGGGAATGCTGTGAGCCTACAGAATGGCAGTTTTATGGTTACATGCTTTACTCGTAATGGTGATCAAGGTCATGTAATCATTCTCCAATCATATGCTAATTGCTAATGGAAGACATTAAGGGGGCAGGGGGGTCAAAAAACGAGGTCCAAGATTTTCAAAATCGAATAAACAAATTTCTAAGGCCTATCTTAAAATAGACCAGAATCTTCTAAATAGTCCTTAGAACATATCCTGAAAGTTTCAAGGTGATTGCTCAAAAAATGTAGGAGAAGATAGATTTTTAGACTCGATTTTCAGGGCGCGCGATTGAAAATCGCTTGCACAAAATCGCTTGCACAATACATTAAATTACAATTACACATGAAAGCTGACCTTTGACCGGCGATAATTTCGGCTAGGAACAATATTTTTCCATGGGACCAAAAGCAACTGATAGATATCACTCCCCTCTCTCAGAAACAACTATAAAATCAATTTCGAGAGGAATTTCATAAAGACCCCCCTTGCCCCCTTAAACAGGTTTCGAGGTTGAAAGTTCTAGTTATGTAATCACGAACTTGCTACATTCCGGCTGAATTCCAATCCGAGTTATTTGCCTTGTTGAATGACCTAAAGGGTAGTGAAATCAAGATCAGATAGTCACGCTGCACGCATTATTGATCATACAGGTTCAGATATACCTATGACTTTATGATATTATGCCATTCAAATCAACCGTTCGATATCAACCGTTTTCACATAAATGAGTCTGTTAGCTAGTGAAAAGGCTGTCAGTGTCACATCGTGTGACCTGACCACCCGGAGAGCCATCACATCATGTGAACAGCCAAGAGAGTAGACGCTTCTCAATTTGATTGTAGTCAACTCTAATAAGAAGCATATCTTGAGCAGAATTCTCTGCTTGAACTAGAAACTGTGGTGTAGCCCGCAAAGAATTAGTTGCAGTTAAGATTGATTGCTTAGCCTTATCGGTGAGAATATTAAGTAGAATAGGACCTAATACAGTCTGTCTAGACTGACTCAGAGCCCTATGTGCTTTAATTTAATTTTAATATGCTCTTTTTGATGCGAATAGTAAGCAAAGAATCTAACAGCCGCAGCTGACTGCTGCGATTCATTGCTCGGTCAATTCAAGAAGTAGAATAAGACCTAATAAAGGTAGTCTAGTGATCATTCGGGTCTGACCAGACTCAAGACTAAGAGTCATCTGTCACCCCACTTGTAATTAAGGCTCAAAATTATCGGTTCCCATCGATATTTAGATTGCAACTTTCTTAGAGACGTACACCATTATTTTGTTATACAAGCTGTTCTGGACCACTAGAATTTTTGCTTGAGCTACAGTGATACAATATCGATAAGTGATACCTTCAGGAATTGTTATTCCTACGATATTTTAGAATAATTTGTTGTAGTGAAAACCCCGTGATCACAACGTTATCACAACGTTATCACAACGTTATCACAACGTTATCACAACGTTATCACAACGTTATCACAACGTTATCACAACGTTATCACAACGTTATCACAACGTTATCACATTGGATTCTGCAATCTGCTAGCTTCTGTCTAACGACCCCCTCTAGTACATCGATAGTTCTAAAATATAAACACTTTCGAATATCACGTTACAAAGTTAAGGTAACAGGTTTTCACTTTTCGCAATACCTAAATGATACAGGAATAAGTGTTTTCAATCACACTAGAAATCCACTTTGTTTGGCCATACACTAGAAACTTATTTTGAGACTAAAAGTTCGAACAACCCTTTTTTTTACAATATATCCTTTAGACTTGACTTACTATTAGCTTCGTCAATTCAGTAGTGTTAGACTATAAAGGTGTCTAGTGATCATTGGTCTAACAGACTCAAGACTATAGTATCTGTCACCCTCACTTTAATTAAGCATAATTATACGGCTTCACCATCGATTTAATTGCAACTTTCTTAGAGAGTGACACCATAGTTGTGTTATACAAGCCGTTCTGGACCACTTAAATTTTGCTGAGCACAGTGATACATATATCGATAAGTGATACTTCAGATGTTATTCCACGATTTTATGAATAACTTTGTTGTAGTGAAAACCCCGTGATACTGTTTAACGATTACACACGTTATCTACACGTACACAACGTTTACACATACTTATCCAAGTTCACAAATACTTTCAAAAGTTATCAACGTTAAGTCATCACTGATTGATTTGCAATCTGCTATTTTCTAACGACCATAGTAAATATCAGGTCTAAAATATACAACACTTTCGAAATACGTTACAAATAGGTAAAATATATCCTGAAATCTTTACCAAGAAAACTGTATGTGCTACTCCTGCAAAGGAAATTGCAGCATGTGCGGTATCGCGATTTTTCACGTTTGCCGCGACAAATCGCGATTTTTCAGATTCTGGCCTCACGACAAATCGCGATTTTTTCCAGTTCTCCGCGTCAAATTGCGCATTTTCCTTTAAATCTACGGACCAAATTCTCGTTTTCTATAATTAGTATATGAAACCAATCAGTATCGCATCCACAACCTTCCGAATGTAGGCACGGACTTCAAAAAACCGAAAACAGAAAAATATATTTTCGGCTCAGAATGATCAAGGTAGCATGAAACATGAACTAAAATAATTTCCAGAAAAACTTTGAAAAATTTTGACTTAGAAAATTTTCGGTCCGAGTCATTCTCGATACGTACCTCTGAAAGCAGAGCTCCCGCTTCGGAGCTCGTATTGCGAAGGGGAGGCCTGCCTTCCGAGATCGCATTACAAAGGCCAAAGTGGAACCCTCGAGTCCAAAATCATATATCGAACTTCGAAAACCGAAAAAAATATTTTTGGCTCATAATGATCAGGGTAGCATGAAACATGAACAAAAGTAGTTTCCAGAAAAACTTTGAAAAATTTTGACTTAGAAAATTTTCGGTCCGAGTCATTCTCGATACGTACCTCTGAAAGCAGAGCTCCCGCTTCCGAGCTCGTATTGCGAAGGGGAGGCCTGCCTTCCGAGATCGCATTACAAAGGCCAAAGGGGAACCCTCGAGTCCAAAATCATACATCGAACTTCGAAAACCGAAAAAAATATTTCTGGCTCATAATGATCAGGGTAGCATGAAACATGAACAAAAGTAGTTTTCAGAAAAACTTTGAAAAATTTTGACTTAGAAAATTTTTGACTAAATAAATTTTCGGGCAAAATTTTTTTTCCCAAAATTTTTAGAAACCTAAATTAAAAAGTTGGCCCTTTTTGGCCCCTTGCCCAGATCTCATGGGGGGCGATGGCCCCCCCTGCCCCCCCCCCCCCCCCCCCCCCCCCCCGCTTCCTACACCCCTGTTCCCACCCCAAAGACGGATTCGGAATCTTAATTTAAAACTTGTCAAGCTCCTTAATCTTTGAAGTTAATAATGGACATTTTACATCTTATAGTACAATCCATCAATTTTATGTCTGTATATTACAGTATTACGTTAAGTTTTGTAAAATAAAGTTATTTATTCCGTTGAATTGTCGATTAGAACCGCCGAGACATTTTGATTTGATCAAAATGTCTGTACAGAGGGTCATGAATTTAGTTTGATTTGTGTTGATGTCAGGTTTAATATTTATCCATTGTTTTTATTGCCCTGACTGTTTGCTCAGTATTTAGAATAACCGGAATCTTGGTTATGATTGACCAATGGATAAATAATAAATATGTTGCCATGCACCAGAATACCACACTAGACTAGAACACCACACAACTAGAACACCACACAACTAGAACACCACACAACTAGAACACCACACCAAGTCTAGAATACCACACAATTAGAACACCACACAACTAGAATACCACACAACTAGAATACCACACCAAGTCTAGAACACCACACCAAGTCTAGAATACCACACAACTAGGACACCACACAACTAGAACACCACACCAAGTCTAGAATACCACACAATTAGAACACCACACAACTAGAACATTACACAACTAGAATACCACACCAAGTCTAGAATACCACACCAAGTCTAGAACACCACACAACTAGAACACCACCCACAACTCACCAATGTACTGAAAGAGCTCACTAAATACATCGTTACGAACGAGTTCTGACTGATAACAAATCCCAGATGTGGGATGTCGTCGTACATTCCACTAAATATAGGTATCGCTAGAATTATGTAACTCAGAATGGCCCCGATGTAATCGCTCGTGTTTACTGCCATGCTGAGAAGTAGTTGCTTGGTTACTATCTTCTGCTTAGAATCCAGGATAGATTTCAACGTCGCCTGAAAATGATGAGATTAACCAAAACTAGACAATAAGGCATAAGCTAGGTAATACAATAATAAGCTAGATAATATAAGCTCAGCTATTAAATGATATAATAAGTTATCTGCAAATAGTAAAACTCTTATTTTACTAGACGGACTTATAACAGTATCGCGAAATATATCGACACATTTCGTCAATCATAAGTCAGTCCCTGTCCAGATCAGGCGTTTTATATTTATATCAGTGCTACCAGTACCTGTAGTGAGTACTTTAAACAGTACAATTCTCTAGTACCGTAACATTATATTTGTAATAAACTAGTTAAATAGTTAACGTAGTTTATCTTTGATCGTATGGTTTCTCGAATTTAAACCCAACCAAACGTTCTGAAGAACGAATGGAGACTGGAGAGCATAAACCATTTTAATAAATCAAAGGAAGCTGCATCATCATCATCTAATTCTACCTTTTAAAATTTAATTCAAAATATTCATGAAACCACACGATTTTAAAACGTGAGTTTCAATAGTTCGCGTTCCTTCAACTCGCTAATGCTCTCTTGCAGCTGTTAAAACGCCCCTGGTTAGACGCGGATAAATTTTCACCGGTTAAATATTCATTCACCTCACAGCGGGTATTATATTATATAAGCCTGGTGCAAAATGCAAACTTGTTGGATCGTTTATGAGCTTACCGGTCCCCCATTATATAAGTCTGCAAAACCCGTTCCCGAGAGTTCCATGCTAAATGCACACAATGGTACAGTTAGTAGTGTTGGTCTAGTATTTTATAAAGGAGAGGGTCCTCTATTTTGCTTTGTCCTCACTACAAACTCACGCTCTTTTGTCTGCTTCTCATTATATTTAGTAACTGGATTTCTACCTACTGAACGATTTTCAAGGATGTCTTTTTTACTGGAAAAATTAGACTTGGACATTGTTTTTAACTATCCCTTGATTCATATGCATAACCTTTAGTGCTTTTATCACCTTGAAGGGCGTATCTTTTTGCTCCACAAAGATCTTCCCACAGCCTCGGCCAAAGTGCTTCTCTTACTGAACATCTTAGTGAGTAGTGACATCTTAGTGAGTAGTGACATCTTAGTGAGTAGTGACATCTTTGTTAGAAACACTTACAGTAGCAACGGTGAACCATTATCCATATTAAGGCTAAAAGCCCATGAACATACAAATTTGGGAAGTTAGCAAATATATTTCAGGCATTAATCAGACATTTTATATTATTACGAAGTCCGAGCACATAATATTATAAAACGTTAATCTTTGAGGGATTTGATAATTTCATTGCTCTTGTAGTTTTATGGTGATATTTCTAATGATATATCATTGCAGCTGGTAGGTCTAGTTAGGCTGAGTGGTCTAACTCAGGCTATCAGAAAATCAAAGTGATCTATGCGTTAGCTTTGTAGTCTTTATGTCAATATTTGTCGGTTTGTTCATGTATACATAATACATAATAATAAAATAATAATAATATTATATATATGATCGCTGTTTCCCTTTGCGTCGGTTATATATTTAATATGATATCGATGCCATTCTATAACAATTTCTAGGCAGCGGAACTTTGCGATATGGTTTAAATACTGATTTTGAATTTTTTTTTGATAAGAACCAACATTGTGCTACAACATACCGTTTATTTAATATTGTATACCATTCACAGGGGTTTTTCTTCTGTTACTGAGAACTTGTTCATTATACTAAAAATATGGAAAGATATCAAACATATGATTTCACGTTCATTTCATTATATCACAGCAAATCTTGTCTATAATAGTATAATGACTTCAGTGTTCCTGCCCTTTTCAACTTGTATATTATAATAAAGGCAGATCTGCCATCCCTATCTCGGACTAATAATACGCATTTACTGGTCACTACTGAGCCTGTTTCATTATGCAGGTAACTCATTAGGGTATTAGTGTACAGCAAGTTCAACTAAGATGGGATATCTCTGATAGTGGTTCGTGTCTAAGTCCCAATAACCAAATTACTTGATCAATCTGGGCCCCAAAAAATAGCGCACTCCGCGGTAGCGACTGCCGGTTGCATGGCCATTATATTAATTATGCACCTTGGTTTGTGATTTCTACTTGGGCTCGATTATAACTGATATCCAATCCAAAACGGTTGTGGTTTACACGTGCTACTAAAAACGGTCTCTGGCAATTAGGTTACTACTTGAACCGCTGGTAAGAGACCACGGTCTCTCTGACGTATTGTAGTATTTATACTACAGGGTGTCCCAAAAAAGACGCCCCAGTGAGAAACCCTCCTCATTTCCTCAATGGTACTCATGTCTTAGTATGTTTACCTAAATGGGTTGGGAGATTTGTTTGTGACTTCTGAAAACTTAAGCAAACTATTTTGAGTCCTCATTTTAAAAATGTCAGAAATTGTCCGAAATAGTCCTCAAATTATAGGCTCGTCGACCATTTTGAGCGCTGAGCCAAGAGGAAACCTCAGTTAATGCTAAAAGTCCCAAAAGGTGCTCACGAGGTGCTCTCATTTTCCCAGCAGGCCTGAAACCCAAAAATGGACGAAAGGCCGAAGTTGCATAAATCATGCATTTTTTAATGCGATTAAGTCGCTAGTCGTTGATTTTCTAGCTTTAATGGTCGCACATGTTCCTTGGTAAGTGTACTGACAGATCAATTAGGTAGCCGAATATTTAAAATCATATGAAAATAGGGCAAAATTACGCCGTTAAAGGTTTAAAGAAAGGGTGTGGCCCGAAAATGCTCCCAAAGGCCAAAACATGCTGGACCATATCAAAAACCTCCATTTCAGTTGTCATTGTGAAGAAGACTTTCCATTGTGTTTGTATATGCCTGGTTTACAACTTGGGGCAGTCTTAACGTTTCAAAACTAGGATTCCATCATGGACGAAAAATATCACCTATTCTGGGATCACACTAAGATTTCTTCGCATATCTTTAACATCGAAAAAAAATATTGCCCATCAAGTTCATATGAGACTCCCAATGGTCCTTAAAAAGTCTCCTAACCCCTTAGAAAATTATACTAAGAGATCAAAACCAATGACTTAAAACTGAGAAAATTAGGAGGGTTTCTTGTTGGGTAGTCTTTTTTGGGACACCTGCACCCTGTATTAAAGTTTTGGATCAAGTCTGCGGAAGCATAAAACCAAAAATATAAAACGCTTTTTTGATTATATTTGTCTTGGAGCTTTTTATAGTGGATTTCTGCCCATGACGTTCAATCGACTTTTTTAGTGTCACTGAACAGTGAACGATTAATAAACAATATTTTTTAATAATTGAACTGATCAAAGATTACTCGCCATTGACCAGAGTTAGGTTAGCTTTTAAAGAAACTATTAGAAAGAACAAAATAGAAATCCTGTATTTGTTCGATTAATTTAGAAAGAAAAAATGGCGAAAGAACAGATCAATCCCGCGATGAGCTCCCACGTACATAATTTAACTCTTAGTCCACCAGACTTGATAGAATATCTCCCTTCCACACACTGCACCACAGTTAGAGGTGGGTCCCACCCTGCAAGCCCCTCTCCCATCTCCCCACCTATCTCCCTACACTCTCTAAACCCAGGTCCTACCAGAGTGTAGTTAGAACCAGCACACTCCACAGAGACACTGTCCCCAGCACTGTAAACACCCTGACTGTTAGGGGCTGATGTTATCTTGATGTTAGATAAGATAAGAGTGGGGTCAGTGCAGCCCTTCACACATTCCTGGTAGTTCTGTACTTGTAGAGCTGGTTTGTAGCCGGTTAGGGAGCAGATGGTTGAGGTGGCTCTGTTGTAGGATTCTCTGGTAACTCCATAACCAATTTTACAGGATAGTTTTATGTTCAGCGCCAGGTCCCGGACTACTGGTGCGGTGAAACTGTTTAGGGATAGAGATCCTCGCGGGTAGTCCACTGCCATGTGATTGTCGTCCAGGAAGTTGGGATCAAGGTTGGGGCACCCTCGAGCACACCACTTGGTTTCACTGGTGAAGATGTCTGGTCTCATGACTCCGCCCTGACACGTGACTATAATCTTACCCTCGTTGTTATCCAAGTAATCTCCTGCTGTTGGTAGCTTATCTCTGGTTTTATCGTCTGGGTTCGACAGTCGTCTGTACTTGTTCATGAAAGTCCAGGTTTCAAGTTGGCATTTGGCGGTGATCCAACGTCCGTCAATAATGGCAGTCCCGTCTATTTGTAGGGAAGGTAGAGTGGGGTCGGAGTTAGCGGTTGATATTGTCAGCTCATATTTCCACTGTGGAGGCAGCAAGCAGTGGTAACCTAAATACAGCAAAAATGTATTTCATTTAAAAACTTACTATGTCCAAAAATTTATTTAATCCTGCTATTTTGATTTTTAAAATATTTTCGAGAGATGTTGAAAACAAATCTTGTTTAAAGAATAAATCATATTTTCAATTTGTTGCTGCTGGACATTTTCAAAAGAAAGGCTTCGTTTGATTAATTACAATTCTTCACCTGATTGCGATATAGTTCCCAGTATAACAACAAGGAAACCATAGAAATAGAGCCTCAGCCTCATAATATGAGTATAAACGTTAAAATATGTCTCGACTGACAAAATGTGCAAGCAATCTAAGAAAATCTGATGATCAAAATACCTCATCTTTTTACCGTCACTCAACAGTCATATTCAACTTCAAGACCAGCCAGATTAATGAAAAAGAAAATCGGGCCACATGGCCACATATTCACGGATTTGTAGCTATAGTCCGCAGAACATATTCACAAATATCAGTAATATTCAAAATGAAGCTCTAACTTATAACTTGCCAGTTTTCTTATAACTTAAAGGATATGCACGGCGTCAGTATTATAACCGTCAGGTACTAAGTTCCGTACGTGACGTATGATCCCCCGGCCCCCGTAACCGTACCAATTTCTTAATCACATCACCACTACAGTGATTCAACCCTTATACCACATAATTACCAAGTCCTACCTTGATGTTCCATTCTCTTGTGAAACTTATAGCCTGGGAGTTTCCTCTTGAATGGTTAATCGCCGCCGTGTGGCTCACGTTGTTCGTGTTAGACTTAAGGATGATTTGATCGGTTACCGGATTGTTAACTTTTTAGAGTTCCATGATATATTATAGAACTTACTCTTATCCAACCGTATAAGGGGTGCCTGAGAAACTGACAATTTAGCCGTAACTTGTAGAGTAGATGGTAGTGGAATGTAGATTGTGGACAGGGTCTAGCTCTTCCTATTCTGAACTGCGTGGTCATGTGGTACGCGCTGGTTTTATCAGTTGATCAAGTGAGTAGCCTCTCTCACGGCGAGACTTTTATTGACCCTTTAGCAACCTGTCAACTTTACAACCGGTAGTGGAATGTAGAAGGGTCTAGCTCTTCCTATTCTGAACTGCGTGGTCAACTGGTCATGTGACGTATGCGCACTTTCTGATAGACAGTATCGCGTGTTGAGGTCGTTCTATTGGCTGGTTTGCTTGTCACGTGACGATGCAGCGCGTGTATTAAAGAATTCTTTACTGCGTGATGGTGATCAGTACGAGAACAATGCCAAAGCAGTTAGTCTACCATTAACCATACAGTTAACCAGACAAATGTCAAGGTGAACTCAATTTAATGAAGTGCAGTTAACAGTTTATGAAATTAAAGACTCGGTCCTAGAAGTTCAAAGGGAATCATGGCATGGTTCACTTGTTCTGATTCGCGTAACAGTTAACTAATAGTTTCATGATTTGTCGGTTTGCAGTTGAGACTTGAGATAGTTTAGTGAAAAACTTTATATAATATATAAGCCTTCAAGAAGAACATACCTACCTCTCTGAGCTGGTTTTATCAGTTGATCAAGTGAGTAGCCTCTCTCACGGCCGTTTGACAAACTTTTAGTGACCTTTTAGTGACCTGTCAACTTTACAACCGGGCCCATTACAAGTGTATTACAAGTGCCAGGCTAGGAGTTTTAATCTTAATTTGTTTTTGTCTTCTTACGTACGCTAAACTGGATGTATCACAACTCACGACTTTTTATTGCTTACCGAATCTCTCTCTCTCTTTTGAGCTGCTACTCACTTACTCCGTCACACAGTCGATGAACCCACGTACAATCTAAAATTTTACGAGTATCAATAATTAATTTGTCTCGTCCTGCGTGGGACATGGGGAGGTGACTTCAACAGTACTTCACCGGTATAAAGTCTGAGGTTGACAGTAGATTGAGTCAGTTCATCAAGGGTACTGGTACTTTAAACAGAGACGGCTATTTGACATTAACTCTTGGTTGTGACTTTCTTCCGATCGTTAATATTTTATTTTGTTCCAGATACTTCTTGGACTTTTCATGGGCGATCGTATCTGTGCAGTACCACTGCCCAGGGGTAGAGGAAGCAGGGGGGGGGGGGGGGGGGCATCGTCACCCCATAACATCTGGGTAAGGGGCCAATAAGGGCAAACTTTTTTATTTAGGTTTCTAAAAATTTTAAGAAAAATATTGGTCCAGTCGAGAATGACTTGGGCCCATAATTTTCAAAGTCAATATTTTTTTCAATGCTGTGGCGCGAAGCGCCAAACAAATTTAGAATTTTCCTACGCGGGGGCACCCCTGCCACTGCCTTAGAATTGAACAATATACTGCGACATTATATATCGGATAATTTTTTACAATAATAATCTAAATCTTTTCAAACAATACATAATTATACAGAAATGAATGCTCCTATAAAACCCAGGTATAAAAGGAGAAAACCAATATAGCCCAAATATCCAGTAGCCCAATATATCAAACCCAAGTTATGTATTTAAGGACGCACCCGCAATAACATTGGCCCCTCGCAAAAAAATAATTAATCAATGAATCAAAACATATAATATTGCATTTATAAAAAATATAAAATTATGTTTTGAAGGATGGGTCACCAAAACACGAAAGTGTGCAATATTGAATACCGCACCCGCAATAACATTGCCCCTTACAAAAAACTAATTAATCAATGAATAAGAACATAAAATATTGTATTTATAGAAAATATAAAACTCTCAAGGTTCCTTCTCTGAGCTTCTGAGCTAATTTCCTGATTACGTGAACTTTGTCCGGCTCTGCTGTCCTTTTATTGAGCAGTTGGTCGACAACTTTCTTGTAGGCTATTCTGTCAGCAGCTGATCTATCCGGAGTAATGTAAACTGAACTAAACCCCTCTACATGTCTTAGTAGCTTAGTCTTGCTTAAGATGGTACGAGCTTGATCTGAGCTTGATAAATTAAGCTCAGATCAAGCTCGTACAAATTACGAAATATTAAATACGAAATACTAACCTTATTGCAAGCATTTCTGCAGAAATCGTCAAACAGTAAATAGCCAATGCAATCGGGTTTTTATGAACGAGCAATAACGATTTAATGCTATAATATGCTCTTAACTTGCACCGCAAACAATATTATTCATTGGTTACAGTGCCTATACTTATAGCTGTATATATTCATTCCTTCCAGTAGTAATAGTATATCTCCAGAATTCTTACAACTTCTCAAATCTCCAACTCTTGATACATTTAGTTAAACTGTACTTTGTAATTTGTTGTGCCAGCTCTTTATTAATATTATATCGACTGAGTCTTTCTCCGGAATTTTGATTAAATTAGCTTAATTCTGTTAAACTGGCTGTCATACCAGTTCTTTAATTTTATTATTACTTTATCAATTGAGCTAGTATAGAGCTTGAGTGACATTTATTTAATATTAATATACCATTTATTTATTTTGGTATGTTTTTAATGTCGAAGCGTGTAATACGTACTCGAATTTCTCCATTATTATTCATTTATTTATACATTCCAGCTCTATGATAGCAGCAAATAACAAGACCCTCTTTGGAGACTGGGGTGTGGAGAGAACATCCCTTGTCATTGCCTGGAGAAGTACAATCCTTGTCTTCTCCCTAGTCGGTAACATCACCATCATGTTCGCCATCACCAAATACCACGCTATAAAACTAGGACGAATCACCACGTCTTTCATAGGACACCTAGCTGTCTCAGACCTTGGTTTGACTCTGTTTGGTATTCTGCCTTTACTCACATTCTCGCTTATCACAGCGAGTGGCAGTGACTATATAAACGGAGTGATCTGCGCGGCAGTGTGTTTTACTTGCACACTCTTTATATCTAGCAGTGTGCTGTTAGTCTGTATGCTGAATCTCTGCAAGCTCGCTACCATGCTCTTCCCCCTGAGAAGCAGAGGTTGGTCAGCCAGGTTAGCTCACATTTCAGCGGGGATATCCTGGGGCTGGAGCAGCTTATCTGCTGTTTACTACGTCGGGATTAACAGTGAGACAGTGTACTTCGACTATAGGATTGGAGGCTGTATGGTCAGGACAGTCTCTCCCAAACAAAAGTGGTTCAGAATAACGAAACTGTTTGTGGGTATTGGACTGCCTGGAATTCTTGTCATTCTTACCACCCTCCGACTTCTCCACTTTGCTCAACGTCAAGCCAGGACACACATGAGGAACTCTCTCCAGTTTCAGAGTGCTGTAACAGCCATCTCCATCGCTTTCTCTTACTGTCTGTCATACCTCCCATTCTTTGCCTATCTAGCTATCACCTACTTCATGGTTGACAACAAACAATTTGACATTATTCACAACGAGAAAGGATTGGGAGCAAGGACAATAATAGTTGAGTATGATAAATCTGGACGGCAAATAAACGGGTTCTTCTACAAAGACTTTTACCTGATGGCCTGTCTCTTTACATTCCTCAACAGTGGTATTAACTTCTTTATATACTTGGCGTCCATCACTAGCTTCAGACAGTTTGTCCAGCGTAAAGTGAGCCTGTTAGTTTGTGGGAGATCAGATGCAGTACCACTGTCTGCTAGGCAGAATCTACTGAGAAGAGATCTGGAGAAAGCTTTAAGTTTTAACGGCGTGTTGGGTCAGGACGTTGATGTGCATGACACAGGGGTTACTATTAGCAACGACACGTTCTCCAGATCAGGATGATGAACTTGTGATTTATTTTTATTTTTATGTACACTGTACAGAGCTGGGGTTTGTGGATTCCATGATGTTTTTTATGTCTTTTTTGTCGTTCATTTTTGTTTGCTGTTATGTGCGTTGATTTTATTAATTGTGTTTTGTAAATATTCGATTTGATAAAATTCGATGTTCAAAGACGCTGTTGTTAGTTTGTTCATTCATTAGGAATAGAAAGAGGAAATCTATTTTAATACTGAATCAAATCATACTATTTAGAAAATTTGCACGAGCATATCCAGGCTCTGGTGCATATTAATAAAGAATATTCGTCGGAAAATTGCTGACTATCAATGTCAGTGGAGGATTCTCAGACTTGCAATTCTTGATTATACAGTATTAAAAGGACCTGATCTTGACACGGGTTCGACTCAACAAAAATAAGCTAAATACCAAGCTTGAGATGAGCTCGTTAAATGAGCTTATCATAGGAATTATATCATGAAAATATTTATAAAAATAACCTGAAAATTAGCATGCTCGACTTGTTCAGCATCAGAGAACGCAGCGGACTCTGCTGAAGATCTCAGGTTAACGTGGATATATCTGAAATGTCCCTCTTTTCTCTCCAGACGAAATACCTGCCAACACATGGACTGTTATTAGAATAGTACACAGGCTGCAGCTTATATTTGCAGCTTACTCTTTCATGATTAATTACATGAAAAGTAACACTTAACTCTCTTATAGTAAGTGTTGTACAGCAGTGAGTCTAGTAAAAATATCGTGAAAACAGAAGAAAGTTTGAATGTTTTAATTTACCTCTGCAACAATAGGTGACATCAAGAAGCTGTTGAGAATGTACGCCACTGTAAAATAACCGTAGATACAGACCGGACCCAGGTACCCCATGGCATGCCAGCACTTGTACGTGTAGTAAATAGCAACTCCCGGGAAGACAACTATTTGTAATATTATTGACTGCAGTGTTTCAGTCAGTTTATCCACGTCCTGGAGGTGTTGTTGGGTACTGATGTTTTGTATTTATGGAAGGAAATTCAATCATCAAAAGAGTTTGATTTGTACGGGAAGCTAGAGTTTCAAATATTGTTTAGTTGGCAGATTTGAACGTATTTTGTTTCTTGGAATCGCAAGACTTGAGTGAATTTGTTAGATCGAGAATATTTAAGGGGGCCACACACCAAGTTACCAATATATTTACCATATAATAAAGCTATAAAGGTAAAAGAGGCCAAATATGGCCATAAAATCTTGACCACAAAAATAAAAAGCTCAGAAACAAATTAAACCTGTGTAATTCTCATATCAGGGTTATCAATAGCACTGTTCAAACAGTTCAAGTCGTAGTAAATCTTGTTGCTAAAATACTTCATGTGCAGATCCTCATTAAGGTTCCACCTCCATTGTATGTAAAGGGCTCCTGCTGCGTAACTTTTACCTGATTTTATCAGCACTATCGCCACTACCCACCAACACGCCCTGAAATTATTTATTGTCATGTTAGTTTAATATATTGTTTATTAGTTTTAAAACGTTTCAATCTTTCGTTGTACTGCTTGGGTGTTGAGAAACTCAAGCAGCAGTGTGCAGGCAAACTGGAGGTACAATCTAGTATCTCTATTCAAGTAATTACCATTCCAGAGTCCATCTTATGTGGATTGAATGCGTTGTGAGCGGTACATGGTTATATACCTAAGGAACTGAGCCCAGGTAGAGTTGTGCTAACAGTGGAAGTGGTACAAGTAAAACATACAATGCACCTTTTCCTCTAGTTTACTGATCAATATCTGGAATAATTTCGTCAAAGGATCGGGTATTTCCATCGGACGTAATCATATTATCCTAATTAGCATATTCCTTGTTCCACTTCTGTGATTTTAACACCTCTCTAGACAGATGTCGCATTATTCTCACGACCTCCTAACCATTACAAATTACAATTTGCTGCCGCAGAATTTTTTCTTTGCAATCTCAAGAGGGCATTATACGTACTTTATCTTCCGATTATATAACGGCTAGGTATTATAACCTGCTTAAAACTTCATTTTAAGTTACTTCCTCACATGTGAGGTAATTTTCCAGACAATTCTTGACATTTTTGTTTAATATTTATCGTATACTTTTTATTATTGTTTTAATAGTACCACTTCCATGATGACAACATCTCTACAAACAGATATTGCACCTTACTAAAAATCAATTCTCAGAGCAATTATAAAGGAGTGTTATACAGTTTTAAACTAATTAGAACACTACAAATCTATTACATTTATTGAGGAGTGAGGACGTTACAGAAGGAATTGATTTAATATAGTTCGAGGAGTCCTAGCTCTCCTCACGTGCGTAAATCTTCCAGACAATTTTTGACATTTTTGTTCAATTATCCTGTGCTCAGAAGGATTGGATAGTGACGGAATTTCTTTTAATTTATCTCATAATTTTAATTATTGTTTTAATAGTACCACTTCCATGATGACAACATCCCTACAAACAGATGTTGCACCTTACTAAAAGACAATTCTCATAGCAATTGTAAAGGAGTGTTATACAATAGTATATATATTATATAGTTCACAATTTCTCACATTATCATATCCGAGGTTTTTGAAAATTCCGCCATACCGCCCGACCAGTTGCCGAATATCACTTGTTCTATGGTTCCTGGCCTTGTACAGACTAACAACTACTGGAAGTATCTTATCTACGTAGTACGTACTTCACAAAGTGAACGACCTTTCTTCGTGTGTGGTAAAACCTGCACCGTGGGATTTTGGAGGGGCATATTTAAGAAACTTGCCGATTTGCATTCCTTTGCAATTAACAGGCGTGGATTCAGTGATGAAGTCATTATATAGTCACAAAAATCATGGGTGCAAAGCATTCCTCCCTCGAAGAGGTGCAAAGAATAGGGTTCAAGTTACCACGCCTCATTTTCTGTCTAGGCGCCTAGAGCAGGATGATCCTTTTCAGGTTAGAAGGTTGATCTCCTGGAAGCTGTTATGAAAACCCTTCACAAATTATGGTCTATAAGAGGTAGTTTCTTAGCTTATGGTGAATATTCGCTTTTATAATGCAGAATCTAGTGGTTCGTTAATGAATTTCATGTAAGATATGTCACGCTTCCAAATATACTGATATACACCAAAAACAACTCTCTGAACTTTCTTAACAGAAAACTGGAGAAGGTCGGAATGACCCTTTGAAATCTTGATATGTATACCGTTTCAGCTGAAACTATAGCAGCTAGAATAGCAGTTTAAAGTGTTTCAGCTGAAACTAGAACAGCTAGAATAGCAGTTTAAAGTGTTCCAGTTGAAACTAGAACAGCTAGAATAGCGGTTTAAAGTGTTCCAGCTGAAACTAGAACAGCTAGAATAGCGGTTTAAAGTGTTCCAGCTGAAACTAGAACAGCTAGAATAGCGGTTTAAAGTGTTCCAGCTGAAACTAGAACAGCTAGAATAGCGGTTTAAAGTGTTCCAGCTGAAACTAGAACAGCTAGAATAGCGGTTTAAAGTGTTCCAGCTGAAACTAGAACAGCTAGAATAGCAGTTTAAAGTGTTCCAGCTGAAACTAGAACAGCTAGAATAGCGGTTTAAAGTGTTCCAGCTGAAACTAAAACAGCTAGAATAGCAGTTTAAAGTGTTCCAGCTGAAACTAGAACAGCTAGAATAGCAGTTTAAAGTGTTCCAGCTGAAACTAGAACAGCTAGAATAGCAGTTTAAAGTGTTCCAGCTGAAACTAGAACAGCTAGAATAGCAGTTTAAAGTGTTCCAGCTGAAACTAGAACAGCTAGAATAGCAGTTTAAAGTGTTCCAACTGAAACTAGAACAGCTAGAATAGCAGTTTAAAGTGTTTCAGCTGAAACTAGAACAGCTAGAATAGCGGTTTAAAGTGTTCCAGCTGAAACTAGAACAGCTAGAATAGCGGTTTAAAGTGTTCCAGCTGAAACTAGAACAGCTAGAATAGCAGTTTAAAGTGTTTCAGCTGAAACTAGAACAGCTAGAATAGCGGTTTAAAGTGTTCCAGCTGAAACTAGAACAGCTAGAATAGCGGTTTAAAGTGTTCCAGCTGAAACTATAGCAGCTAGAATAGCGGTTTAAAGTGTTCCAGCTGAAACTAGAACAGCTAGAATAGCGGTTTAAAGTGTTCCAGCTGAAACTAGAACAGCTAGAATAGCGGTTTAAAGTGTTCCAGCTGAAACTAGAACAGCTAGAATAGCAGTTTAAAGTGTTCCAGCTGAAACTAGAACAGCTAGAATAGCAGTTTAAAGTGTTCCAGCTGAAACTAGAACAGCTAGAATAGCAGTTTAAAGTGTTCCAGCTGAAACTAGAACAGCTAGAATAGCAGTTTAAAGTGTTCCAGCTGAAACTAGAACAGCTAGAATAGCGGTTTAAAGTGTTCCAGCTGAAACTAGAACAGCTAGAATAGCGGTTTAAAGTGTTTCAGCTGAAACTAGAACAGCTAAAATAGCGGTTTAAAGTGTTCCAGCTGAAACTAGAACAGCTAGAATAGCGGTTTAAAGTGTTCCAGCTGAAACTAGAACAGCTAGAATAGCAGTTTAAAGTGTTCCAGCTGAAACTAGAACAGCTAGAATAGCAGTTTAAAGTGTTTCAGCTGAAACTAGAACAACTAGAATAGCAGTTTAAAGTGTTCCAGTTGAAACTAGAACAGCTAGAATAGCGGTTTAAAGTGTTCCAGCTGAAACTAGAACAGCTAGAATAGCGGTTTAAAGTGTTCCAGCTGAAACTAGAACAGCTAGAATAGCGGTTTAAAGTGTTCCAGCTGAAACTAGAACAGCTAGAATAGCGGTTTAAAGTGTTCCAGCTGAAACTAGAACAGCTAGAATAGCGGTTTAAGGCCAGAGGGGGGGGTAAGGGGTCAAAAAATTCTACCAAAATATTATTTTCTAAATCGATTTAATTTTTAATGACAAAAACATTGCCGCTATTCACATATTTGTAGCTGATTAACTTTATTTTATAATTGAGGTTAACCGATTTTCACAAAATTGACTATACAATATTGAGGTTAATAAAATTGAGGTTAATATTTTATTACACGCCATAATTTTTTGTTATTTCGGTCAGCAAATGTAAACTCTAAATTTTAGGTTCATAATTGTCAGAAAAAGTAATATCCAAACGTGATTAAATGAGGTTAACCTCGTCTTTTAGATATAGCGAGAATAGATCAAATGATAGAGTTATTATTTTCATCGTAAGTTTTCGGTATACACATTTCTAAATAGATGACGTGTTGATTGACTTTCTTTTATCTTGGGAAAATGAAAAAAATGAGGTTAACCAACACATTTTGGTACCGTAGGGAATATACATACGGTTCTTACTTATGTAATGTACCACAATATCGAAGTGAGGTATCTATTGGTATCACAATGCCTACAACTATAATCACGTGACAAAGGTGATTCGAACTGACCATATTTTAGTAGAAGATTTTACCCGTAAATGGCTAAAAAATGAGGTTAACCTCTCATTTTTTGAATACCTGACTAGTCAATTACATGTTAACCTCAAAAACTTAATCGTTATACTGTGCAAATGTTTTACTACATATATAATAACATTGATAAACCAATCCCAGTGTTATATGGTCTAAAGCGAGGTTAACAACCAAATTTTAAGCAGTTAGTGTTTACAGGAAGTCTTGGTTAACCTCATTTTTTACAATACAAGGACATTAACTACTGAAAGTAGCTATAATCATTTAGGGGACGGCGAGGTCTGATCAAGCAAACGTTATTAAGTGTATAAAAAGTCCTAACTAACGAACTGTGAAACATTCCAGTGAATATTCAAAATTTTGAAAACACTAAATTGCATCTATCTTAAAACACATTTTTTGACCTTTCGATTCCTTAGTTGAGAAAACCGGCCACTCCCTGATCTTGAGGTTTGGTACAGTGGTTCCTTAGACAATTATCCTCATTTATTATGTGACCGATTTTTTTTATTTGACTCGGTTCTCGAATTATGAGGTTAACCAGCTAAATTTTCCGAATTTTTGACATGGTTAACCTCATAATTCAAGAACCGAGTCAAATAACAAAAATCGCTCACATAATAAATGAGGATAATTGTCTAAGGAACCACTGTACCAAACCTCAAGATCAGGGATTGGCCGGTTTTCTAAACTAAGGAATCGAAAGGTCAAAAAAGTTACAGCCGTTTAAAGATCCAGTTCAACATGTAATTACAGGTAAACCTCAAAATTTAGCACGCGATATCTCAGGAACGCAAGGTCAGATTTTGATCTGGTTTTTTTCTTCTTGTTCGTCTCCAGCAGCTATTATCAAATATGTGAAAACTAGAAAAGTGCCATTTACCCCCCCCCCTCTGGCCTTAAAGTGTTCAAGCTGAAACTAGAACAGCTAGAATAGTGGTTTAAAGCGTTCCAGCTGAAACTAGAACAGCTAGAATAGCGGTTTAAAGTGTTCCAGCTGAAACTAGAACAGCTAGAATAGCGGTTTAAAGTGTTCCAGCTGAAACTAGAACAGCTAGAATAGCGGTTTAAAGTGTTCCAGCTGAAACTAGAACAGCTAGAATAGCAGTTTAAAGTGTTCCAGCTGAAACTAGAACAGCTAGAATAGCGGTTTAAAGTGTTCCAGCTGAAACTAGAACAGCTAGAATAGCGGTTTAAAGTGTTCCAGCTGAAACTAGAACAGCTAGAATAGCGGTTTAAAGTGTTCCAGCTGAAACTAGAACAGCTAGAATAGCGGTTTAAAGTGTTCCAGCTGAAACTAGAACAGCTAGAATAGCGGTTTAAAGTGTTCCAGCTGAAACTAGAACAACTAGAATAGCAGTTTAAAGTGTTCCAGCTGAAACTAGAACAGCTAGAATAGCGGTTTAAAGTGTTCCAGCTGAAACTAGAACAGCTAGAATAGCGGTTTAAAGTGTTCAAGCTGAAACTAGAACAGCTAGAATAGCGGTTTAAAGTGTTCAAGCTGAAACTAGAACAGCTAGAATAGCGGTTTAAAGTGTTCCAGCTGAAACTAGAACAGCTAGAATAGCGGTTTAAAGTGTTCCAGCTGAAACTAGAACAGCTAGAATAGCGGTTTAAAGTGTTCCAGCTGAAACTAGAACAGCTAGAATAGCAGTTTAAAGTGTTCCAGCTGAAACTAGAACAGCTAGAGTAGCAGTTTAAAGTGTTCCAGCTGAAACTAGAACAGCTAGAATAGCGGTTTAAAGTGTTTCAGCTGAAACTAGAACAGCTAGAATAGCGGTTTAAAGTGTTCCAGCTGAAACTAGAACAGCTAGAATAGCGGTTTAAAGTGTTCCAGCTGAAACTAGAACAGCTAGAATAGCGGTTTAAAGTGTTCCAGCTGAAACTAGAACAGCTAGAATAGCGGTTTAAAGTGTTCCAGCTGAAACTAGAACAGCTAGAATAGCGGTTTAAAGTGTTCCAGCTGAAACTAGAACAGCTAGAATAGCGGTATTGTTAAATCTTCCCAGAGATGTCAGATTCCTCATGCCTTTTAACAAATTAGATTAGTCTGAATATTAGATAAGTCTGAATATTAAGTGTTCCTCGTTGTACCGCTCATTATCATGAATTCACCTCTGTGCGGATTGGTTCTGACGTTAAACCAGTAAGATTTGAGTAGTTTCATATGGTTAAACTTTAGTTTGCTGCAGGTATGGGCGCATTGGTTTGCTGCAGGTATGGGCGCATAGGTTAAACTGTTCTAGGTGGGAGCTGACAAATTTTATAATATCGTTTTAGACGATATAATTTCATTTAATAGTAGTTGTAATAGTATTAATATATAGTATTAATAGTAGTTGTAGTAGTATTAAAGTATTAATAGTGAAGTATAGGTAGTCTCCGTGCAAAGTGCAATCTGAAAGTGATCACAGGGTTTGCGGAGGACTATAAGGTCTTCATTTTCTTATATTTAATGATACATGACGATAACGATAACTTGTAAACCACAGATGTTTCCAGTATTGTTATGAAATATGAATCGGTACACTTACTGAATACTGAGCTTGGTGTCATTTGGTCATGAGGAAAACTGGGATTATAGATTATAAAAATTGTATATAAATAAATTTCCTTCGTAAAATTCATTCCTTTAAATTGAAATACGACTAAAGAGTAATTTACATATATCACATAAGCATACAAAAGTATAGAAAAGTATAGAGAAGGAGAACATGAGGTAACATCACGTGTTTTAATCACGTGGAAGATCGAGCGAAGATAATAAGGGATTATCGATTGGAATTCTCGAGCTATTTAAATAGAAATTAAAAGAGTGGGTAGGAGTTGGCACGATTTAAACTGAACAATTTGTTGACATCTTATTTCCCTCCAAGATATGATTGATGCGCTTTAAGATGTCTCAGATCATACTGAAATATATTGACTAGTAATTGTAGAGAGAGCCAATTCGAGGACTAGTGAGAATCGAAACGCAGGGAAATATCTCATTTTGGTAAATACTCGTCACTATTCTTATACACGGACATAACCGGCATTTATAGCGTTGTATATTTAGTATTATAATATATAAGGCGTTGTTGTATTTCTGGGTGGGAAGAAATTTCATATCTAATCGTTCTGAGAAAATCACAGTAGAATCATAAGTAGTTGACGGTATGAACGAAGTCATTCAAAATAGGAAGAAGTGAATTGAATTTCTAACAGCGATTAACCAATCAGATTTCAGTATTGACCACTCAATCCCAGGATAACGTGTCAAAACAAACATGATTCACACCTGCCCCCCCCCCCCCCCCCCACCACCTGCCCGCCTTATTTCCCGTACTTACACCCAGAGCTGATGGTAGAACCCGTCTATATCCCTGTTTTCTAGCACTAGATAAAACCCACTGGGGACTAGGCCCATGTAGTATATCGCTACCTGAGAATACAGCAGTGTTACTGGAGTGTTATACTGTGTGTGTGTTGAGTGGCATTCTTCAAGTTAACTCTGCATGTTAGATAGGACGTGTTGTTCATTATTGGTAGAATGAATCTTGAGCAGACAGTTCAAGTGTGACATTGTGAACATTGTCATAAAAACGTTACAAAACCATTAAAATAACCTTATAATATGCTGTTACAAAGTAAACAGTTTTATCATTGTACTACTATAATAAGTAATTATATTCTAGTGTTTGTTTGTTTGTTTGTTTGTTTGTTTGTTTGTTTGTTTGTTTGTTTGTTTGTTTGTTTGTTTTTTTTTTTTTTTTTTTTTTTGTTTGTTTGTTTGTTTGTTTGTTTGTTTGTTTGTTTGTTTGTTTGTTTGTTTGTTTGTTTGTTTGTTTGTTTGTTTGTTTGTTTGTTTGTTTGTTTGTTTGTTTGTTTGTTTGTTTGTTTGTTTGTTTGTTTGTTTGTTTGTTTGTTTGTTTGTTTGTTTGTTTGTTTGTTTGTTTGTTTGTTTGTTTGTTTGTTTGTTTGTTTGTTTGTTTGTTTGTTTGTTACCTGTTCTACAAAGCTAGCTGGTACTGTTATGAGGAGAATTAGAAATGCAGGAGTCCAAGGTCTGGACATTGTCTTCATAACCAGCCATAGTCTCTTTATAAACAGACAGTTTAATCCAACTCCACCGGTCATCCTACAAATTTTATATTGAGCTTTTCATTGAGAATTAAAACAAGTCCTTCATATTATGGAGCCAGGGTGTGGACTGGCTACACCTGGTGAAAAGACTTCCATCCCATTACATAATACTCGATAAATGTAATAGATTTGTAGTGTTGTAATCAGTTTAGACTATAATCTGCCATATATGCTGTCAAGTTGAGTAGTATGGTAAAACAATTGATTTAATCAACCAGAGTATTGTATTAGTGTTGCTACAATTGTTGTTGCTAAGTAACGGAATCTAACAGATTTTGTACATAATAAAGTAAGTTAATTAATCTTCCTCTATTTCAGCTGTTAGCATATACTACAGAGGAATCGAAGAGGTGAGTTGCTATGGAGATATATTGAATTTATCAATCACATACCTTACTGATGCAATTAACTTAATAATAATAATAAACTACGCTCTGCATCATAGATGAAATCGAGTAACAGTAATTAAGTGTAGAATTAACAATATTCAAACGTAATTAGACCAAACAAATTATGAAACTGCTCATTAATGATAGCTTCTTACAACCGACACACTTATATACCTTTATACATATAATTTGTTATCTATTTAATTGTAACCACACCAACCCCTCCCAACTACATTCCCACATTCCACCAGAACTACCCTGTACAGTGGACATCCCTCCCAGCTGAGATATGGGTTAAAATAATGGGCTACATTTCCCATGGAGAGCTAGTGGAACTGACGGTCTCTTGTTCTTATCTGCAACATGTTGCTGCTGACTACTCTATTTGTGAGTGTTTCCTTTTTACAGACTTTAAGTTGTTAGTTTCGTTTCGACGCCTGTTTACATTAACAAACGATTTTTGTTCAAGAAAGATGGCTTCTCATAAGATGAGAAAATTTTTTTTAAGTATTGAAAAATCAAACAAAACAACTGCTTTTTATCGATAAAGACTATTTTTAAAAGTGCACGCGAATAGATAGAGGCGTAAACGTATAAGATAAAATTTGCAACAAATGGAAATTTGACACTGAATCTGAAAAATTATACAATGTGTGTCTTGCACTGACTACAGAATTATGTATTACATCATTCATTACATTACATAAACTCCATTCCATGACTCGTACATTCTACATTTTACACTTAATTACACTCTCGTGTGACCTAATCACACGGCGTGTGAATTATTAATGCTTTAATGCAGCGGTCGAATAACTCATTCATCTGAATTACATTCTTAAAGTTCACAGAGATTCTTAGTTTCTTCGACATTCCATTTGCTTGTCGGCCCTTCACTATTTTAACTTTACTGCAATCACAAGCATGTTGTGCTATATTTTCTATTCATCTCTGCATCAAAAACGATTTGTTTATTAAAATTCAGGTTGGAATGATTGGTTCACTCTATTTTTGCATGCAGTGCCTTCCAGAAGTTTGTCTAGTTGCATGACAAGTGCGAAATCTTACAATTTATCTGTTATGCTACAAAATAATATTTCACAAGTCTCTAATAATACTTCCATCAATCATTATGATAACCCCCACTAAATTCTAAAATATTGTAAAATATCAAATTTTAACCGCAGTGGTCGAAACGGCACGCGCGGACACCTTACATAAAATTTGTGTCCCGACATAAAGTTTTCGTTGTTTACCTCAACTTTTTGAAAATGCTTGCGCGTCTTTCTATAAGTCGCATGGGGTGTTACCATGGGAACAGAACTTTAAATTAAGTCCAAAATTGTGAACCCAGACGCACAGCTGCTGATATCATATATCTTGCCGATAGAACAAATTTTGTCGGCCTATTCCTTATTTTTCAAGACAAATCTTTAATCTAGAATATTGCAAGAATCGTCAAACAGCGATTGATAGAGTTAAATTGTTAAATTGTGTTAAAATTTAAAAACTGTCCAATCATTGATTCAATGAAATATTTTAATAAAGGATAATATTCATATTATAAATTTTGAGAGATGCATCTATTGACCATACTATGTCCACTACGGAGTATTATTGATGTGTGAAATGCTAAGTTGAGGTCTGGAAAAGTTTTGCTGAGGGGCAACTAACCATAAAAACTACTGTTCCAGATTCCTTCAACTTATAAAGAACGATCACATCAAATATATAAGAAATTTGTCAGTAAAATCAATCTGCAGAGTGCTTTAACCATCACACTTTACCACTATGCATGTTACACAGGGAGCAAGATTACAGTAAGTGGGAGGGATCTGACAGATACACATCTCCAAGCTATTGGAGAGAGATCTCCTAAATATCTCACATTCAGCAGTTGCAACGGAAAGAAACTCTCACCTCTGGGATTCAGATCTCTGTTTAGGAACTGTTCTGCCTCACTCAAGGTTTGTTAGACATTACTCGACTAGCCTCATATTACTTCGAATTGAACGCATACACGAATTATGATATTATCAAGAGGGAGTCTTAAACGAAGCTGAAAAGCTTTCGAAATTTCCGACTAAAGAATTCTCAGCGACAAAACAAAACCAGACTAACATCGCAACGAACCTAACTCATCGCTGGGCTATAATGACATACAGCATATATTATGTAGTGTGTACCTAATATAGTGTAATGGTAATCGGATGAGAAATGTTACACACTCTCTCTCTCTCTCTCTCTCTCTCTCTCTCTCTCTCTCTCTCTCTCTCTCTCTCTCTCTCTCTCTCTCTCTTTCTATGACACGTAACATGGTCCCCGCAGGGTCTAACAATAACTGACTGTAAAGGAGGAGACTTAGTCTCAGCTTCTCTCCTCCTCCACCTCTCTGCGCGGTGTAGGGACCTCACTTCTCTTCATCTGTCTCTCTGTAACTTGGGAGATGAGGCGCTCACTCAGCTTGCTCAGAGAACTCACAGGTATGTGAATATCTTTACACACCACACTCGTGCAGATTATCTTTAAGGTGAGTTGCAGGTGGGACAAGGTGTGTAAGAGATGTGTCTAAACTTCTCAATACAGAATGATTGCAAGTATAGAGTAACTTTGAGGGAAGACGGTACTTTCCGATCTGAAACATCTACCCAAAAGAGAAAATATGTTTAGCCGTAGCGAGTTACTGTACACTGTAAATACTACTCTGCACTGTTGTGACATGTGCTGGCTGTGTGCCAGACCTGGCGAACTCAGTAGAATGTAGATACTTTACTGTACGGATATTTTAACGGAGAGGTATTTAAACCCAGACATAGATTCTGGTACCAATTGATTTAAGTCGTATTACCAGGTAAGAAAGACTAGCTCGATACTTACTGATTAATATAATTACCTGCAGGTTGGAGCAGCTGTGTATCCCGATGTGTAGTGGAGTATCAGATACTAGTTTCAGAGCACTGCTCCAACGGCACTACCGATACCTGACCTGTCTTGATATCACTGGTAAAACTTTTTAAATTACATGACAATCCCCTGGGTATTATATGACTATGAGATCTTTTTTAATACTTGTGTCAGTGTTTCAGCTGCCCTATATTTAAGTTTTAAAATCCCACACTCCACAGGGTGCTACCACATCTCCAGTGTAGCAATATCCCAGATCTCACTGTGCCCTAACCTGACATCCTTGTATTTGGGCAACTGCAACCAGATCCACTCGGCCACCATCCACACCCTCAGTGCCAAACTGGATAAACTTCTCATCCTGGACATCAGGGGCTGTAAGAACGTTTCAAGTGACAGTGTCATGGACTTGCTGAAAGCAAACCCCCACATCCATACGTTATCTTTATCTCATGTTGCCATGGTTACTGACGTGGTACTGGAGCAGATAGCGCGGACTTTGCTCAGTCTGAACGTGCTGGATTTATCTGGATGTATTAAAGTTACCAGTATTGGGATCCAGTATTTGGTTAAACACCCTCTCAGTGCGCTGGATCTGGGGTCTACTGCTGTTTCCTTTAGAGGGTGTTGCGCTATAGCTAACTATCTTTGTACAACTTTAAAACAGGTTTCTTTTAATTTCTGCTCTGATGTTAATGATGAATGTGTGAGAAAGATTGTACAGAAATGTAAGAAGCTGGAACGGATCAGTATTTTTGGGTGCAGTTATATTCGAAATTTGAGTAATTTAAGTAAATTGAATGCAGGCTTGGTTTTAGACTTTTAGTTTTAGTTTTGAACTTTGGATCGTTGTAATTTTATAAGTAGGTTCATTTATGTTAAGTTACCATATATATTGTCTTATTCATTGAGGATGTTATTATTGGATTGATGATTTAAAAAAGTGTACTATCTTAGAAATATTTAAAAAATCTACTGGCCACAAGAATAGCTCAGTAGCGTAACTTGATAAATAAATATAAGTTTCTCTGCCATTTACGCGGTACAGGTTTGTCTTCAATTCGATATATTATATGAAACCGGCCCATATTATGGAAATTGTAGTTCACGAGTTGTTCAGAGCTAATTTGAAATTGAAATCCAACTCTTGGGTAGTTTACAATGTGCAGTATCTTAAATTAAGCTGTGTTTAACTATACACTAAAGTAATTTTTTGTTCTTCCTATCGAGCATCTTGTCAATACATCTTCTGTTTATGAACATTTACAGAACACAGAGAAAGCCTGAGGTCCCCAGTACAGGTAAGTCAATGCACAATTTGAATTATTAGTGTATCTAAAATCTAGATCTCCAACTTACTAACTGTATTGTCTAATTAGGCATTTGTAATTGTTAAACTCTGAGTGTCTTACTGGGCGGCGATTAGGCGCATGCCTATAATATAATACTAATGCAGTCATTCCGCCATATCTTCAATTTTCAATAATCGGTGTTTATGACCACAAAAGCTTATTTGTTATTAGTCTATGTAATAAGCGCCATGAGTTGGCACAGAATTTTTTGTCTCTGATTTTGATAAATTTGGTACCAAAAGTTGCCTTTAACTGTGAATAATGAAAATTCACCGTGTACCGGTGTAGCACGATTCGTTGAGATGTATGTGGGCCTCCTGTTGCTGTGCATTGCAAAAGTGTACTATGGACGAAAAATGGTTAATTTATTGCTTAAAATGCCTATAACTCCTAAAATATTGAATATTTTGAAATAATTCTTACAGAATCGTAATGAGACGCAACTCTTGGTACCAAAATTATAATATTTAAAGCACCAAATTTTTCGAAAATTTGTACAAAATTTTACACAAGGGGGGACCCTTGTGTTCAGATTAAAAACTTTTGAAAAAAAATTCCTTTAAATCTTAAAATAGTAGTACTAAAAGTTTCGTCTCGATGAGCTGATTACGATACCATAATAACTATGTGGTAATAATTTAAAATGTGAAAGTTATAGGCCAAAAACTAAAAATTTGCGCGAAAAAAGCACGCGCGGCGAACAAGCGCCGTGTAGCATTTTTTCCGAAAATTGCTACACGGTGGATTTATTTTATTCACATTTTTAGACAACTTTTGGTACCAAATTTATCGAAATCGGAGAAAAAAGTTCTGTGCTCGCGCTTGGCGCTTATTACATTGACTATATAGTTATATTAATGTAGCGCGCAAAATTAAATATTCGGAGATGAGCGGGAATAGGGAATCGAAATACAAAACTTGATACTCGTTAGTATAGTCCGAGTCGTTACCTAAAAGTAAAATGACATCATACATGAGCGCAGCATGAATAATGCTAATGGAAATGCTGCAACAGATCTTTTTAGTTTAACTTTGTAAGTTTTATATAATATAAACGAGCTAGAGAGCTGGCAGTTGCCCTATATTTGCGATCAAATTTGTTTATATTCTAATCTAAATAAATGATAAAGGATGATGATTAATTACTCTACACTCGACTGTCACGTGACTTTTTCAACCCGTTCTCTAGCTGGTCCTGAACGACTATTCGATCAAACCTTGTCATGTCATACGTTGTATGACCCGCCGCGCACGAAGTGCGCGGCTCCCCTGTATCGTCGAAGACGGTACACTATAGTGAAGCACTACACTATAGTGAAGCGACAGTGGGGGTCACCACGTGATACAAATCAAACCCTAACTGCTAACCCTCTAATCTGATCCCAACCTTAACCCTAACCCAATCTTTAACAAAAGCATTTGCAATTTGCTGAAACCCTATCCCTAACGAGAAATTACGTCGTGACCCCCACTGTCGTTTCACTAAGTGTAAAGTTTTAACAATACGTCGATACAGGGGGAGCTGGAGCCGAGCACTCGTGCGCTACGGGTGGTCATCCTAACCTTAACCCAGTCTTTAACATAAGCATTTGCTGAAACACTTACTGGGCCGCGCTCAGCCTGTCATTCCACCTAATTTATGTTTATGAACATAATAGCCTGAGGTCCCCAGGTAACTGAAACACTAACAGTAACTTTGTCATTGGATGTATGACCCGCCGTGCGCGGCTCCCCTGTATCGCAGAAACTCTACAGTACAGTGTACACTACCAAAGTGTTGTATTACGTCGTGGGGGTCACGACGTAATACAACAGTAACCCCTATAACGAGAAATTAGACCAACTTCCTTGTACGTTCATATCACGTGATCGAAACATGAACAGTTTTTCGCGTTGTATGACCCGCCGCGCGCGAGTGCGCGGCTCCCCCTGTATTGTAGAAACCTGTATTGTAGAAACACCATAGTCAATAGTGAAACGACTGTGGGGGTCACGACGTGATACAAAAGCATTTTAACCATATTTTAACCATATATGTCAGGGGGTGTGATTCGAAATTTACTGGGCGGCGCTCAGCCTGCATCTTTCCGCCAAATCTTTATTTAAGTTTATGAACATAATATAGTAGCATGGGGTCCCCAGGTTATTCGGAATCAGCGTCCAAAAATATAGTATAATACATCTTACCTGCGGACCGCAGGCTTTAATGTTGGTAAATTACAATAGAGATTAGGCGGAATGACAGGCTGAGCGCGGCCCAGTAAAATACATCAAATGAAGTTGAAGTTGATTTCAATTTTAGAACAATCTCGAAGATCGAATGTAAAATTATTTAGCACGCCTGCTCAATAAATAAAAAATCCTGATATCCCCAATTAATTTAGTACTATTAAGCTGCATTTAAAGTAAATGTGAAATGCTTACTTAACTTGTTAGTTTTTTGCTCGACTTTCTTCACTTTACTTTTTTACTTTTTTGCTCGCCTTTCTTCACTTTACTTCTTCTGTGCAACTGCAATTAAGAAGCATGGAAAGAGCGCCGCCCATATAGGGTTTGGTGTACCAGGTGCGATACATAATCTCTGCAATTTTAAAATCGAGCGCTCGTTAAACGTGTAAATATAAAATTCAGTCTGTAGATGTAAACTTAAAACGTCAAAATTTAATTTCATACCTTTAAACTGAATTTTTCAACTGAAACTTTTAATAGTTAGTGTAACGTAGGTATTGTTTCATTTTCCATTCATTTTTCGCATTCGTTTTTATCTCGTTAACACCATAGCATGTAGCACATGGCTACTAGAATTGTCGTTACTTACGCGATCATGATCAAATTTTTCATTTCTAAATCAAAACATGACGAAAGTTAAAATCATCAAAATTGTTCCTTAAAATGTTGTGATGCTTGTATTTCAATAAAATTGTTATTTCCAAGCTAGGCCTATTTTGTAAACGGTATATGCCTACTAACTTAACCTCTCATTTACTTGTTACAGAGAACCTGTACAGATACCGTTGTTTAATGGAACTTTTTAAGATCAATAAGTCACGAGTACCAATTTCGTTATACTACTTATTCAACATATCAAATAGGAAAGATAATCTGTTCATTACACCCTCTCCAACTAATCAATTTATTTATAAATCTGCATGGCTGTGGAATGAATTCCGTAAAGTTGGCCCGTTAAATTTCACCTCCACATGCAGATCTATCAAGAATTTACTTAAACAGTCACTTCTAAGAGCTCAAAACCGGTATGGAACTGAGTGGTGTGACAAAAATTTCACTGAATTCTGATTAAGAAGTGATATTTATTTGCCTGTTATTCCCACTGAAGCACTTACTGACTGACAAGCTTATCTATGATTACCATGCTTGAATTTAGGTAAACAACATACAACTCATTTCCAAGTTACGCTGAGCGCAACCGCCGAATGACACAGCAATATGGAAACGCGCGCGCATAGCATTGCGCGCCGATGTTGTGCGCGCGCGTTGTCGGCCGAAACTTGGGAAGTTCCCGCTCTAATATTCAGACGACAGTGATGACTCATTAAGAGCACTAATTTCGACCACTTTCCCGGTCGAACCATACCAAATCAAACTAATTGACCCACGTGTATAGCCAATAACAAACTAAATTACATGTTATACTTTTTTTTTTGAGGAAAAGAATATTCAAACAATATACACATAATATAGCAATGGCCAATTGGCTGACTATAAGGTCATGGCCTGAACTTTAATAGTCAAGTGATGCTAAAGCAGAGCACAAATATGTAATAAGTTAATAGATAAAAATACTGATTCAATGATTAAAATTATAGCTGTGAGTGTCAATAAATTACTGTGTCATAAAAAAAGGAACGATGTACACGTGATCTGAGATACCAATATCTCAATATCAAAAGGATAGTGTCTAGAAACATTCATAGTCCATGGTGGCAGGTATCAAGTTAAACGAAGTTACACTGACTGGCAATGTATACGATTGCCGTCTCCCTCTCTCACCCCTGACCGCTATCAGGGTGCTCCTGAGGATTGAGAATCTAATCCTGGTGCGCATGTAACACATAATAGCCGCATAGTCTTCTCCTCTCTTCTGGGATAGTTTTTCAGCGAGTCTCTTGTGGTATCTTGTGGCTTGTGGACCCCATCCGCCATTTGTTGAGTATATAAGTTACATGTTATACTGATATCAGATGTAGAGTTTATAACATACAAATTCTAAATTTTTGACGGCTGACGATGGTAAGTCGCTACGTTTAACTCAGGACTTTTATAGTCTTAAGTCTTGGAGCTCAAAATGTCTCGTGCTGTGGGCCGTATAAACGGCGCACACCACCGCCCTGCCTTACTGCTTACATTACTTCATGGTTGCAGGGCGGAGCCGGTGCCGTTTGTCTCGGCCTCGAGTGGCGAGTGCTTGCCCATCGAATACACGATTGAAACACTAATTATTTACTGGCATTCTACAGTTTCCAAAACGAAGTACGAAGGTATATTAACTTTGAGCTTTGTTTTGGCAACTGCTTCATCGATGGGCGAGTAGGTATTTGTTGTTTAGCAGTGTTGAATATTGGAGCAATTATATAATGTATATCTCCATCATAATATAGGCTAGTGTAAACATATATAATCAATAATACAAACAAATAGTATTATATTATTGGTAACTCGCTAGATTATAAATGTTATTTAAACACATATGTTTACGTCAATTATTACTAAAATTTATATTCTTTTTGCTTTAATATAATTACATGTCACATAATTGATTAGTTGAATGAAACGTGTGCTACAAATGTCTACGCCTCACGCAGAACTGCGTACCGCTTAGTACTTCATGCTTGAGCGGTACTGCTGTTCACAGAGGCGCGCACTCAATTTAATCACAAATAACGAGCGCGCGGTTTTTGGAATTTCTCCATTAATATTATTCGATCTATTAATTAGATCGCAGGCCTGTACTGCGTGAACGACAGAAATATGTTTTAAATTATTTTGCTTCTGAAATTTTGGCTCTAGTAATTAAGAAATGTGACATGTAATTGTAAGATGACAATCAAATAGATCCTGTGCGCGGCTCCTAAAGCTGACCTACGAATTTCTGAACAATTGAAAATTGTGGCTGTGTGCGCGGCGTACTGTATATGTGTTTGAAATTGAAATTTGAATTTATTTATGAATATAACATTATGTATTGATTGTTTTGTGGTGAATAAAAATTTTTCTTTCCTAAATTTTTCTTTCCTATTTGCTCCTACAAATCCACTGCATACTCTAAATCCCTGCCTTATCCCATACCTAATCCCATGCTAAGACATTAACTAAACCTAAAAGTTAAACCCAACAGTTTTAGTCATGCATAGAAATAACCTTATTGACCTGGTCACATTTTTGCCTTACCTGCACAAGATCAATTGTAATTTTGTAAACAAACTTTGATGGAGTTGTTAATAAACTGATACGACCAGTCCTATCTGCACACTTACCTTTTCTCGAAAACAAATCGTTGTTTTTTTTCCAATGATGATCAGAACAAATTCCTTTTGGGACACATTTCTTTTTGAAACGTTCTCGGTTGATCTTTGAGTTATTCACACAAGAGTTCTTAACATTCTGAGAGGTTATAACTCTCAGGAAGAAAATGTTTACGATGATTCCTTTTTTAAGAGTTTTTGATTATATCGCACTTAATAGTAAACAGGATTCTTCTTTCAGCTAACGTAGTTGAATTAAGAATTTCTAACCTGATGCTGTATGGCTGTGTGCCGTTACCCTCGATTATCTGGGTGAAGCGGCATTGGATGAATAGCTTCCAATTCCAGGATAACTCTCCAACTATTATGAGCAGCAGATAGATTCCTTATTTGTACACAATATTGAGAATGGGGTCCATAATCAATCAATACATTGCTAGAACACTGATACATCTACAGTTGTCCTTGTTAGCTATTTGTCTATGTTACTGAGGGAAGTTGGGACTTGAACTCTAAAGAGAACTACAAACCCTGATGCGGAACCGGGATGTATGGAGGGAATGTTTTGGCATAAATCGGACTTAGTAGTAGTAGATCAGACTTTGTCTAGTAGTAGTAGTAGTAGTATAGTTACGCTTATTGGACAGCTATTCCCTTAAGATGATTTTTGTAATTTTGCTCCTGCTCAAGCTTGATCATACTTCACGTTACTCGTTAGCTGACGTTTGGTATCATTCGACAAGTCAGTGGTAATGATGGATAAATCAGTGAATAATCTTAAGATCAATGGTAGTCATGTTAACATGAAAACAAGGCAATTGCTTGTGACTCACAAACACGTCGCCTTGTAATAGCTCATTTTCAACTGCACATGACTACCATCAATCACTAGGATTAAGATAGATTGTTGCACTTCATTACATTCAGGGGGGGGGGGGGGGGGGCCAACGCCCCAAAAGGCCCCACATATCGAAAATCCGAAAAGGGCCCTAGAAATCGGGGCCTTTTGGGGCCTTTTGGGGCCTTTTGACCCTGACCACTATTTGATAGTGTTTATTAAAATAGATTATTACACTTCATTACAATCACTTTCTTGTTGAAGCACCTTTGCTAGAAGTTAATTCTTGAAGTTTAACTGTTTTCATATAAACTGAGGTTTCTGTAGAAAACTTTTTTACGCAGACACTTTTTTTCTGTAGTCTATCTTCTGGAGGCTACATTGTTGTTTACTTGCTTTTGTCAGAGCCACTTTCTCTTTTTTGGGAGGATTGTACAGCTGTATAGCTCTAAGGCCAATCACAATGAAGCACCCTTCAGTCTTCACCCTCGTTATCTTTCTGACAAAAGGGTATATCTTTAGTGCTTTCTGAGTAAGCATCTGAGTGAGCTTCTTTGAGAGAAATGAAGTTGTTAAGCCTTTCTCTATCTTTGGTGTTGATTCCACACGTCTATGGAAGTGTTCTTTTGGCCCAAGGTTGTGGGTGTAATGTGGATATCTAGTGCAAGTGACAAGTGTATAACCATCATGTCAGAAGGTCTGTTCTGGGTGCAACAGCAGCATTTTAAGCCAACTTTAACCTTTGACAGGATATAATTTCATGGTAGATCTTCCTTCTCAATTTGATCACATATTTTTTATACAGAATTTCCCCAGCTCCTTGCAATCATCATTCATCCTATTTCATTTATTTTCAAACTGCAATCGCAATTATTACTTATACAATGATTAACACCTTAATTGTATTACAAGTTTCTCAAAACATTGAGAGTTCGCCATTTAGAAACTTAATCCAGTTTAAACAGATATATATTTCGGTCTTCATGACTCCTTTCTTGTGATAATTTCTCTGGTTTAAAAATATAATCGTATTATTTTATTTGAAGTCAAAATTCTTAATTATTTTTGTTGTATTTGTGTGATTTTAAAGATGATTTGCCTATTTATTATTTGTTGACAATCTAGATTATACTGTAAACCTGCAGCTTGCTCTCATTGTCTATTCACCGGTATACACATTTTCAACATACCGAGAAGTACATTTTTATACGGAATTTCCAGACTGTAACAAACAATTATCTCAGGATGGTTGGCCAGCACCAGGAGTATGAGGACAGGTAAGGGTTGTTTAGACAATACACATTGACAGTAGCAGAGTGTGAATAAATTATAATCTGTCTGGATATCTACCTTTTATTAAGACAGACAGTCAAATTTTGACACTACCTTATTCTTGAGCAGTATTTCTCGACTTACTGCAATTAATGAATTAGAAGCTAACAAGTAACAACTCGATCCTCCCTTTGCAAAACTCTATTCTCGTTCGTGACTGGGAAATTTCTTAGTTTTGATAAATTAAATACCAATTTATATGTTTGTTCGATTTGCTGCACATTTGTATATTTGCTATTTTGTAAAAGTTTCAAATCAAATCATATATAGTTCTGAGGAATCGGTTTTATTTTTGAAACAAGACATAAAGCAGACAGGACCAGTGTTTGCTAATGATATTAAATAATATTATATGGTGTATACTGTACATTGTGTCTAATTTGCTGTACTAAATGCAATATTTTATGACAAACTCCCCTCAGCGATGCTATAGCATCTGAAGACGAGTATGAGTGCTACAGGGCTGCATTCAATAGTAGTGGTCACCTTTTCTGCCTTGACAGTAAGTACCCATTTGTACCATTATATCCTTTTATTAGTGTTTTTTTTATTTGCATTTTTCATAGGGCATTTGCATTCACAAGGCCATCCCAAATATGATCAATGTATGAATATTACGCTTTATTTTTGTTATCTTTGTTGTAGCTCATTGCCATTTGCCCCCTTGTTAACTGTTCTCCTCCTTTCTTCTCCTTGTTAACTACTGGCCATGCAAAGAAGAAAAGGGAGTTTGCTACCGGAAACACCCTTCTTTAGCTTTAAGTCTAGTGGACCATTATCCGAACAATATGTCATCAGTTTTACAGCACTGCTACTTGCTAGAGCAATTGTTTCAATATTACATTCGGATCTATATAATGCTAGTAAATATGGTTACTACTCCTATATATCATATTACTTGATTGGTATTCGATTTCTGATTATTTCCCTAGGAATATGATTATTATATCTCAATTTGGCTTTAGGTAGGGTGCCCCGCTAAAAGAACTGGATTCTTCCAGGAAGCATCCCGTGCACAGAGCTGGGTCTACATATATATTAAATTATTAACCATTCATTCTGTATGTGCACGAAAATTTATTTCAATTATATGGTAGAGATGTGTGTAATATACTAATAACCTAGTTAACTAATAAAGTCTTTATGTTTTAATACATTCAACACTATACAACAAATAATTTGAGATCATGAATACGATGTTGTCACATTGAAACGTTAATAATTCCTTTCCTGATAAGAGCCTGTTCCTTGTCGCATCAAACGGGATCAATACAAATTTTACCCAAGAAACAGCTTCTTTACTCGTAATAATTTCCATATTCTATAGTCTATGTTATGTGATATGTAGTCTATATAATATAGTTCATATTATATGGTTTGCGAACATTTTCCTGCATGATACTTGATATGAATATTACTTATGGGACACAAGGGCGCATGCGGTATAGTACTTTCCTGAAAGGATTGACACGATAGCGGCTCACATGATACTCACTTTAACTCGAGGCCAGGACCAAACACCGTCCCAAACTTCAATACGTTTAAAGTTAATAGAACTTATTGGCGAAGGGCATCTAGTGAAACTCCACTGTCTGTCTTTCGTAGAGTTGGTGAGAGACGTAAAGTCAGTGTTGAAAGTTTCTCAAAATAACTTACTCAACTTAGGTCCTTATGTTATTTAAGTAAAACATATTCATTTGTTTATTACGAAACATATTTCTGCAAAATAGACAATTTGTTCGCCAACATGATGAAATATCGCCTTTTTACAACTGTCTTATTGAGTTATACATGCCAAAAAATGTATCTGTTACAGATATACATTATCCAAATTATTGTACTATACAAATAAATTGCTTAGGATGATTTAATGTAAGTTACAATAGCTGTACTGTTCTGTTGACATCACGTGACTCACGTGCTTGTTATCTTCCTCTCTGTGTTACACACTTCTACAAACACTTCATTGTTACTGTTTGTTTTATCTTTCTTGTGCTGCTTTTCTGTTATGTTTCAATATAATTATGATATACATTTAATTGGCTTTAATTAGGTTACCCCATCAAAAAACAGGAGCACCCTGAAACACATAAGAAGCACCATTTTTACAATAATATGTAAATTATTGAATATTTATTCGTTTTGCAAAATATTATAATTGAATTGAATACTCGCACGCCGTAATCTGAGTCAGCCGCTCAACTGAATATATAAACTTGGAAGTTACCTCATAGAAGGATATACATGATGTGACAATTTATTGGTCGAATAATAAATATTAATACAATTTTTATAACTTCCCATAAAATTTGATGTTTTTATAACCATTTGGGAGATGCACTAATTCGCTACTCAGTGTGAACTTCGAAGTTACTTTAATTCCAGAGAGTTAAGCAACAAACATGATAGGATGGTTAATTTTAATCTTGTATTAAACCGCATGGAATCTATCCTATGTATAACATCAACTGAGTATGATTACACAACTACAGTTGAATTGTATGAGTCATTCGTTTGTTCCTGCCACGCCTAGGTGCAGCTTTTTCAGAAAGATTCCGTTTGGAACGCAGCTCGAATAGTTAAACAAACCCGGGAAACTCTGCTTTCTTTCTGTTGTATAATGATATTTGGAGATATCTTTTAGAATATCTTTGTTTTAGCCTAAAAGTATAAAACGTTTTTAAGGGACTTGGCTAACCAGCTCTTAAACTACGATTATTGTCATCTTAAAAGAGTGAACTATTAAGCAGCCCTTAGTATTAGTTAATGGCGTTTCTTATCAAGCTATTACCAAAATTATTCTTAACTGCTTTAATTAATAAATGTTCCAGTCAAGTTACTATGTAATTAAATTTGTGCCAAGACTTAATCTCCATTACCGAGCAATCAATTAGCATGAAACCTGAGATTTCCCTATAATTTATTTGAACATTTCCCCTGAAATTACGACCTTTTTGTGTGATACAGTGTAATCGTAGTGTAATCATTTTGTGTAGGATCACTGGCTTAATTACATCATTGTTAGCTTGGCTCGTATCTACAATACATCGTATCTCATGACCATAGTTTAGTCTAGAACCCGGATACGATCCCAAGTTCATATAATAATAAATAAATAAACTATAACATTATGAACTTTGTCATTATTATAATTCGAAAGATTATTTATGTCTGTATGTACGAACTACGACCGCCCACGTGCAAATTAAATGAGAAATAAGAAGTTGCATCGCGTCGTAACCATGGTAACGATGTTGAACGCGCACGTGCACGTGCAAATATTTGCGAGCGACATTTTGATCGGGTTTGTGGTAATTGCGTTGTGTTTGAGTGTCGATTACATTTTAATGGGCTGTATCTTCGGTTGTGATGGAAATATTTTTTGATGCGATAAAAACTGACTACCAAAGAATACTATTAGCTTCCTCCCTGTGACCACGGGCTTTCTAGTTATTTAATAAGTTAGAGAGTCTGGTACGCTTTGAGGTTCACATAATTATATAGCTTTTTTTTTGCAACTATTATATACATTAAAATGGTACTTAATTTATATATTATGCAAAGATCGAACACCAAATATGACCAAAATAGTTATCGATAAAGTTTTATATAGTCACGAACATAAATAAAGTCACGAACGAAACAGGAAATTAATTCACTTATGTTTGTGACATATCCAGGACCAGGGACAAATGGAAATCGCGGCATGTGCGGGATCGCGATTTTCCCCATTTTTTGCGAAAAATGTTATATGTCGCCTGTTTGGCTTGTCGCGGAACCGCAATTTTTGGCCTAAATAATCGCGATTTTCTTTTGTCCCTGCCCAGGATACATAACATGAAGACTTTGTTGTAACTTGTATGAAAAGCATTAATACAGTATGTCCCTGGCCTGACCTTGTTAGTTGTTTTATTTAAGAGCTCGTAACAGTGCCTAAATTTAGACTGCAATCAGTTATATCTCTCGTTTTATTTACAGAGATTTAGTAGGATGCAGACTGTAGCCAGCTCGCATATCTCAACTTCATACATTATAATAATAAATAAATAAACTATAACATTATGAACTTTGTTATTTAATAAGTTAGAGAGTCTGGTACGGTTTGCGGTTCACATAATTATATAAGTTATATATTGTTTTCTATATTCTTTTAGACCTTTACTTAAGTCTAGTTATACATTACTTTATCATATTTTATTGAACTAAGGTGTAGTATTGCCAGATCCCAGTTCAACTTGTAACGGAGTTTTACATTAACAAGAAACGATGTAACAGAGTTGATATATTTCAATGTTGCCATGGGGTGACAAGTCCCCATACATCGTGGTCCGGTTACCGGTAGTTTCATTGCGTCCTAATATAAGTTATATAAGTGACATATTTATTGAAATCAAGTTTGCAGGTTTTTTTTGCAACTACTGTATATAATAAAATTCATACTGTTATAGTTTATTTATTTATTATTATATGAACTTGGGATCGTATCCGGGTTCCAGACTAAACTATGGTCATGAGATACGATTTATTGTAGATCATCAGTCACTATGATTGAAACAATTGTTTGACTTAACGCGTCGTTTCAATTTGTATTAAGCTTTCGGCTTGCCGATTGAGCACTGTCAGCAGACGACGCCATCCACAATTATGTATACATACATATATATAGATATATAATATATAGTCACGAACATAATTAAAGTCGCGAAAAAACAGGGGGTTAATCCACTTATGTATGTCCCTGACCTTGTCAGTTGTTTTATTTTAAGAGCTCGTTACAGTGCCTAAATTTAGACTGCAATCAGTTATATCTCTCGTTTTATTTGTTAAGTAAGCTACGGTGTAGACAGTAGCCAGCTCGCATATCTCATTTCATTGCAATTCCTTGAGGGATACATAACAATCTATGGGTTGAATAACTTAAAATTTACCTAATTTTCCACTGCATTTGAATTTTGATGTTCTTACAATTTGGGAGATGCACTGTATTGGCTCCTGCATCGTTAGATGTTCTGAAGAACAAACTGTCCAAAGTTCTCACAAATTATAAAAGTTCTCACAACAAATTAGATATTATATTTTATTTATATATTTTGCGCCACCGGCCCTCCTGGACCCAGATGGTGCGCTCACACTTAGTTACTTGTTGTGTTTCTCTCTGTCTCGAATCATACGTTTGCGGCTAAGTCACTCCTGCGAGTTGTATTATATATTTTCTGTTACTAGTACAGTTGCTAGTAAAGTTGAAATATTTTCTGTTACAGTAAAAGTATTTGATCTAGACTATATTATATTGACTCCATTTGACAATTGACGCTGTCTCTTGACACGCTAGTGTGTGTCAGCCACCTTTTACACTTGCATACATTTCTAACTTATTGTCTCTGATTTGTAATCAAACACTTTTCCATGATAACAAAAGACCCTGGCCTGATTGCTAACTTCAGGATCAGCGAAATCTGAATACCATGCTTACTACTTAAACCATGAAGTTGATGTTGTTATCTGTGATATTGATAATTACAATTAATTGCTAAGTAATTAAGTATTAAGTAATTACCCTACGCAGGTTCTAATGGGAAGGAAGTGCTGGTGAGTTTAGAGGACGAGAAACCGTCTGAGAAACTTATTGTACCTAATATTGGTGAGTACCTGTTATATACTAATTAATACCTATTGGTAAGTACTTATATAGCTAACTCGAATATTTACCGATAAAGTGCTGTGTAAAATTTGACTTTATTTATATTTATTTATTATTTTATTCATAGCGATAATTATTGGTAAACACCGTTACTAAAGTTCAACATATTTTACTTTATCGTCTCGTCTATAAGTTGACACCTCACTAGTCGCTACTCGCTATATATACCCGGTATATTATACCGTATACCAGACTATTTTACTATTTAATTGAAAAGATAGCGCCAGTACGTGATTTTTACCACCCAAATTCCCCAGGCAAGGACCACAAGAACGTAATGGACGTTAAACCAGGTACTTTAAATTCGAATGTCCAATCTTGTTTTGTTTGCTAAAATTGTACTTAAACCTGATATTAAAAGATAGATCCTGAATAAGACAATGTATGTGATAATAGACGTATAGCTAGTGTTGACAACCAGGTGTGGTTACTTAGTGGTTACTTAGTGTGGGTGTGGTAACTTAGTGTGGGTGTGGTTGCTTAGTGTGGGTGTGGTTGCTTAGTGTGGGTGTGGTAACTTAGTGTGGGTGTGGTTGCTTAGTGTGGGTGTGGTTACTTAGTGTGGGTGTGGTAACTTAGTGTGGTAACTTAGTGTGGTTACTTAGTGTGGTTACTTAGTGTGGTTACTTAGTGTGTGTTACTTATTGTGGGTGTGGTTACTACTTAGTTACAACAAAGCACTCTACCCATTTTACAATTTATTGTATTGCTAGTTTTTATAGCTTTTATCTACTTAAATTATTTCAAATTTTCATAAACTAATCATTAATATTATTTCAGAGACTTGGGACATAGATTACGCTGATATCCAGGTACCACCCAATTTAATGTACTATTTTTCTCAACAGATGCTCTACAATATCATAATTCATATATCAAAGCCTTCTTGCTTTAAGGAGCCTCCATGTCCTCAATAAACTGTCATAATTGTAGTTTTAAAACTTTAAAACTAATGATCTAGTTTTCAGGGACACCTAGAGATAAGCCGGTACTACTGTCCAGTTCAGATGACATGTTACAACTGTAACGAGAACGGGCATGTCAAGTACGATTGTCCTAAACCAAGGGTAAATTCTCTGCACCATTTTCTTTAGTTCAAAGTTGTTGTTCAGAATAGTCTGTACTAAAATAAAAGCACCTCCTGGCGGCCTGAAAGGAGCAAGGCTGCAGCCCGATATCATTAGCGAGATCAAAGGGAGGATTCACAGAGTTCATGAGCCTGCCAAGCAATCTTGACCTTTAAAGGACCAGTTAACTGAAAAATTTGTAGCCTCCAATTTGGCTAAGATTTAAATCAGCTGTGACAAACTGGTAAAGAATCGTATCGCCGAAAGAACCAACTCTCTAGCGTACGTGTAACGCGTGTTATTGCAATAATAAGCTGTGGCCGCGTGACGTCATAAAGTCCCTCAGTGCGCGCTTGCATAGCGTAATACAATGCACAAATGTTTATCATCGTCAATAAAACACGTGTTACTCACTCAAATTTTAGAGTTATGACTATTTTCCTAGTTCTACAAAATCCTTATAGTTTTGGCTATCACCCTAACTATATGAATAGCTGATTGGATGTACAGTGCTCACGTCAGGATTTTAAACAGTGACATAAGTTCTTGAACAGTGGCGGGTGAATGTACGGTTAGAAAGTCTCTGCTATTACAAGTTATGTCATATGTGATAATTTTGGATTGTTTTCATTGCTTCATTACAAACGAAGGGAGACTGTACCGATTATTTTTCCCCAGTACATGAAACTAATACACAAAACAATGTGCTATATATTAAATATAGCTGATAAGAGTGTAACTCTGTAATATAATATTACAGTTGTTCGGAAGAATGCGAGCAGTCGAATGGTTCGCTGTCCTAAAAGACATAGTTCCGAGAGCAATTATATTTTTAGCATAGCGAAATTTCTTACTATACTTTAATCCACACGTGCCAGACAGTACAGGAGACAAGAAGTCTGGCTATTTTACGGCCGTTCCCATGGGACCATTAGTAGAAGTAGCTCCTATCAGAACGGTGCCGTGGGAACCGAAAAATACCCGGTCTACTAAATACTGATTGGACTGTACAGTGTGCGGAGTGTTTTGAATTTGACTTACCTAGTTATCGTCCTACTTGTATGATCATAAAATTAAATACCAAGTGCAAACGTGTTCAGTCAATCGACCCACTGAACAACTATAGAATTTCCAAGACCCTATTATTCTTTGGCCATATATATTACGGCACGATCGATTCTTAGATGGCTAAACGACAAACGTTAATCTATACAATTCTTAAACTATGAGATAGCACTTTAATCTAAAAATACACTTTTTATATTACTCATGATTTTTACATTTCAATTTTCACGTAAAACATTGTAGCCATAGGTTGATCATGGACACTGACAGCTTAATTTTAGATAATAATGATTTATGAGTTTCTCTAAAGTTAACTCTAAACTTGTGTAGTCTAGTCATTTATGGACATTTATGGAATTGAACCTGCACATTTTCGTATACTCCCGAAATTTTGCAAAGACCTTCCCAAAAGTATGAATAAACGATTTTCGGTTGGAGACATATTGACCACGCCGATATTGACCCAATAACGTAACCGACCCTTTGCTTCTGAAGGTCGTGGAGACTTCAAAATAGGCTTAAACGAAGCCGCATATGCAAGTTTATATAGGAGTTATTGAGCAACACATGGCCTAAAATCCTTACTTTTCGAGAAATTCGCCAAAAACCATTTTGGGCGTGGTGCTGAGCCCATTTTCGATAGGATCGTGATAGAGTCTTTAAACAGGGTGCAAAAGAACCGCATTTAGCATATTAATATATGACTTACGAAGAAACAGATGCCTTAAAGTGCTTACTTTTTCAGTTATTGGCGAAAAACTGATTTCCGGTTCCAGAAATCATGCAAAAATATGGGTATCTCGTAAATTGGGCTATGAAGGCCCTACAGATTTTTGAATGGATGCAAATTGTGCAGAATGGCCATGTTTATATACAACTTATGAAGCAACATGTACCCTAAAACACTTACTTTTCGAGTTATTTGGGGGAGAAACATTGTATTATGTCCATTTTTACCTGTAAAATACAGTCTCACGAGCTGCTCTGTGCGCGCAAGGGACTTTATGACGTCATCGCCAAAATAATACAAACGCTAATTACACGCGTTAGAGAGCAGTTAGAGATTTAGGAATTTCGACTCGTTGCTCAGTTTGCTATTTGTCACAATCTGTCAAAATATGAGGATAACTTTTTTTTCAGTTAACTGGTCCTTTAAAACCCCATAGAAGTTCATATTTAATTATTCGAATATATCCCGGACGGTTCCGTTCCCTTGCATTGTTTGTTCACCGAGAAATACAGCATACATCGGCCCTGCAGCCTGTTCTCAATAACTGCCTCTGCTATGCAGTTCTCATGCAGTTTTCATGCAGTTCTCTTGCAGTTGTGGAGATTAGCAGCTATAAGATAAGAACGGCAGCATGGGGAACCTTGTGTACAACAGGTGCCATTAGACGTAAGACGTTGCTGGAACGATATTAGATACTGTTGTTGGCCCTGTCCCAAGTTTTAAGTTTCTCAAATAGCACGCTCTCTCTGTGTAGTATTTACAATGTTCTGGAAGCTCTGTGTTCCACCTTGCGGTAAATTAAGAAGATGGTAAATTAAGGGTTTACCAAGGATTGGGTAGTCTAGATGGTTCCAATTTGAATTAAAGTCATTAAGACCCTAGCTAGACGTCTAAGCAATAGCTTAGAATATGAACGCGAATGTTCCTCGAATGAACTAATTTGTAGATTTGAGGTTCTAGAAGTTAGCCGTATTTTTATAAGTTTTACGGCACGCTTTTTGATTTTTAACTAGAGTTCCAAAATCAACGTTCTTCCTCTGTCGGCAACATGATAAAGCTCTCCAAGCCGGGTTCCCTCTACCTCTCTGCACGATAACATATTTTATCATGCCACCAGTTTGTAATAATTGAGAATAACGTCATTGATGTAATGGAGAGCCGTTTGCAGTTTGTGTCCATGTTGCAGCAGTCATCGTGGTATTCCGAAAATAGTAACTATTCCCATGCCAGTTCCCTTGCTTGCCCTCACTGCCTTTGTTTCTCATTCTTAGTACATGTCTTGATTGTTCTAGCAAACGCTCTGTTTAGTTTTAGTGGAGTTGGCAGCATGCTATTACTAGTAGTTCTAGATAAAAGCTTAAGATTCTATGATTTCATAAAGTCATTTTAGCAAAAATGCCCCACAAATTTTAACGATTTTCTATGTGACCACGCTCTCTTCAGCATTTGCTAAAATTTTGAGCGCGCCGCGCATAAATATTATAATTTATCTTGAGCTTCGTATACAGTATAAAACTTTCGTAATTAGTAGCTTTTTCTTGCTAACAGCTTTCTCTTTCGCTTCAAAACAGTAAACAGTCTGTACCATTCACCACATTGTTTCTAATGTGTACCTTTTCAGAAAGAACACCCATGTTTGAGTTGTGGTATGACTGGACATAATCTGAGAGATTGCTCACACGAACTTTGCTTCAATTGCGGGAACCCCGGCCACAGTAAAAAGGTAAAACTTTAATCTCAAGACAATTTCATCAATTGAAACATATCCCAGAATAGACAATAAGTACCAAACTTTGTTGCCAACAAGCTATTTACATTTCCACTCATGATATTTCATGCTTATCCTAATACGATGCTGTGGTTACTGTCATGCTATTTCAGGGACATTCTCATGCATGCTGTTTACATGCAACATCCACACAAACAGTTGAAACTTAGAAATAATCACCTGATTATAACTAACTCTGACTCTCAGGATTGCTCGAAACCGATGGTTCCCAGATGGAAGAACTGTCCGCGGTGCCACACTCCGGGTCACACAGAGTCCCATTGTCCTGACAGATGGAGACAGTACCACTCCACTACTAGTTATGGTCCTCCTGTGGAACCTGAACCCGCTCCGGTACCGGATAACAGACCTATTTACTGTTATAATTGTGGTCGTGACGGTCACTGGGGATTTGTAAGTCTTACACATTTATATTTTGCTTTAATTGCTCTTAAGATTCCTCTCCTCGTTGGTATAATTTATTTGTTTGGCCTTTGAAAATGACTCGTTTCTTACATCCTGTAACATACCGCGACCGGTACAGTCATACTATTTTATTAAATTATGTTACTTTTGTGTTACCAATTACGGTATCTAAAATTACATATTTTCACTCTACAATGAAACAATTCACTCTTGACAGGAGTGCCAAGAGGAGAGGCCAGACGATGCCTACTACATTGGAACCCAGTTTGTTGTGCGCTACGATGCCTCTGCAAGCTCTCTGGCACCCCGGATGAAACGGAAAGTCAAGGGCAAACAAGCTGACAACAATGATCAGCCAGGCTTCTCTGATTCAGTTGTCAGTGATGGCAGTACGAAGAATGCTGCCAAGAAGAAACGTAATAAGTCTTACTTTCCACGATCTAAATCGCTTGCTTCTGAGTTCCCAGCAAAGGAGAAGACTGAAACATGGAAACGGCGGAGTAAATCTGTCGACGAAACGTCTCATTTTAAGGAGACTAACTTGTCTAAATTCAAATCTCGGTCCCATAAATCATTTGAAAAACTGAGAAATAGTGACGGTGGAAAACAAACAGACTCTCCTCCAAATCAAAAACCTCGAAAGTACAACAAAATCAAGGAGGAACTTGAGCGAATGGGCATTAACAAAAGCAAGAAAAAAATGGAGAATAAAAAAGGCAATCCCAGGTCTCGGACAGAAAATAATGTAGGAAGTGATGGGAAGAGCAGTGGGAACCATGTTTCTTTCAAGGTGGAGAAGAATGGGAAAAGAGGGAGTGGGGAGTATGGTTACAATTGGAATAAACCATCACCCAATTTGAATCATGGTGTTAATGGGGAAAGGACTAAGAGTAAAAACTCTCAAAAAGGGCCCGAAGGAAAATCAAACACTCAGCAGGCTAAGAAAAACAAGAAAAAGAATAAGAAAAATAATGGCTTTCAGAAATCAACGTCTGTGTTTTCCTGAAAATAACCTGCTTTCAAATTTAGAAGAAAATCTTTGCGGTCGCGGTGCTGGTGCATCAGTTTCTACTGAAAATAATGAAGTTCGAAATATTTTGTGTTTTTAAACTTATGTAAATAAAGTTAAGTTTTGTAGTAAATTTTTGCTGTTTATGCATTGCTGCTTTCGATTTCCGTTTTTTGGGTGACAATTTTGATGTTATTCGTATGGGATTTAAATCTGGGTTGCACGAATTTTACAATTGCGTGTAACGAATATAATATATATATTAATGATTATCAGCAACTTTCGACAATGACAGAATGGTATTAGAGTCAATGAAATGAGTTTTTTGGAAATCATTCGTCAGTCACGTTAGTTGACAATATTGTAGATTGTCACACTATCGTTATTTTTAGCTTATATTTAGGGGTTATTAACTTTATTGTACTCGTAGTTCCATGACTCTAGTTTGAAATGATGAAAAAGAGAACATTTCTATATTTAACATGGTAAGAAAACCAAAAGTATTATGCGCATGAAACAATGTTTGCGAGTACTTTGAATTGTTGTTCCGAAAAGTGGTATGGTATACCTAGTATTTTTGTTTATTGTTTGAAATGTGTTAAGAGTTTAAGTCGTTTTTTACTATTTATACTTGTAACCAATGCAAAGATATTTATGTGGTCCGACAGTTTTTAAATTGAACCAGGTTTCATTAAGAACACCACGGTAGTGCAGAGGTTATAATCTCAGAGAAAACCAAAAAAAATGTGGATACTTTTTAGAAGAGTAACGGATTACTCTTCTTGAAATGATTTATATATCGACTCATTGGACTGATAGAATTTAGGCTAACAATAACTTAGAAGACCCTCACGATTATTTATTTAACGATATCACGCGTCCATTAATATTATGACACCATCTAACTTGAATTATTAATTTGAATCGTTAGACTCTGCCTCAGTGGTTCTACATTTAGCATGAATTTGGGTGAAATTTAGTGTGGGCCGAGAATTAATTAGGAATCTGTATGGTTATTAGATTATTTATCAAAAGGTGGTTAATTAAATAATTTGCAAATTGTAGTCACTAAAAGTTTGGAGAGTGACTACATGTATATTGCCTGATCTTTTGGTGGACTTATGTGATTTCAATCAAGCTTTTAATTTATTGCATTTTTATTCCATGTCGTTTTATTCATCTACCGAACATTATTTTGTAACAAATAAATCAATGAAATTAAACCAATGAATAATCTCAGAATTTATGTGAATTCAAAAACCATTTAAGATATATTTATAAATATCACTTTAAAAAATTGATTGAATCAAAAAAAACCCTTTACTTTCATTACCGATTTTCATTCGGTTCTACCGCATGATGGGATGTATAGTCATTAACAGACAACAAGACTGGAATAGTCCAGTTATCAAATACCAGACCTTTAATCTCCTGACTCCAGGATGTTGGGAACCGAGATATCAACACTGGAAAAATGTCCCACAACAATGAGTACTCATGCGTTTACTGCTATGGGGGTGTATTTTCATGTTATCAAGATGAAACAGTCCTTCGTTCTTTGGATAGGTTCGTATCTTCTACTTTTCCAATTTAACTTTAAATCGCAGTTTTTAACTGACTCGATAAACCCACCTACTCTAAGCTCATTTCAACCGATAATCAAACCCCTCCTAAAATGTGTAAATACCGATGTGATCACTGATCAGTGAACCAGTGGTCAGGAGAAAAGTAAACCACAAGTTATTTACCATCTTCCTGTAACAAATAATATATCCGTTTACTTGACAGTCTCCTTCCCCAGGACACGACGAACCTAAAATAGACTCCCTCGCCACAGCGATCTCTCTCCCGTCCCGACCTGCTGCCTGCTCCAAACTAATGGGCAGTGCTGACTGGACGACTACTTTTGCTCAGAAACTAGCGGTGAAGACTAAACACCAGGTGTTTATAATGGCGGACGAGCTGGAGCCGGACGAGGTACCGCTCAGTGAGAAGGTTGTGTTTCAGAAGTTGAGAACTGACCCTCATATATTTCTAACAGAACCTGAGGTCCCATCATGAGAGATTTGGCTGGAGTTAGCTTCTTCAGCGATAGTTCGAATTATCTTCAGCTTTTCAACGATTTGTTCAGAAATTTGACAGCCCTTTCTGATCACCAACCGAGCGATGTATACGTTCTGGAACAGTTATGACAATACAATTTAACTTGCAATTTGTGTAACGATTTAATACGATTAACCTTGAAACTTACCACCAATTAATGTTTTTTGTGATCTTAATTAAAACTGAGTAGCAGATAAACAAATTATTTTTGATAAAAGTTACAGGAGGCTATAAACTGATCTGATTTCCTAATGTAGGATGCTTAGAGCTGTTGCTAAAAGGGCGTCTGTCATGACAGTCAGACATCTTTCTGCTAAGGAAGGTTAGCCAGTTTCTCTCTTTGTCCAGTTTAAAGATGATGATTTCCCTGATCATTCATGTATGTGTAATGTGTATCATATATCAAGAATCACTATCATTAGATAGATTATTTACATATTTTATAACAGTGTGTGTTATCCAGGAGGTTCGTACTACGGAGAACCCGAGTACCCACGAGGTTCCGGGACGGACGATGAGCGGTACTACTTTGCAGACGTGTCCAACAGGGAGAACCCCAAAAGAGTGAAACAACCTGCACCTAAGATCGCACCTCTGCCTAAACCTACTGAGAAGGAAAGATAGATAAGGGGTTGTAAACAGTTTTAAACTGAGAATAGAATCTCTGGACTGAAAAATGTTATTCGTGGATAACTAGACCGTTTCGATTGATATGTATTCAAATGATGGAAATGTGCTCATGATATTGATTAAGGTGATTTGTAAATATAAGTACAACTAGTTGAATTTAGGTATTTTCAAGTTTGTAATTTATTCACCCATGATCTGACTGTTACGTTTTGTACTTTGTACAAATTGCTAGTATCGTTAATGATTCAACTTTACTCACCATGATGCAATAACAACTCTTCTCACTATCCTTAGTTTTACTGTCTGCACCTGGTGATCATTCTCATCTTATCCCGTATTTACAGCTCTCAAATAAATCTCCGGCTAGGTCCATGTATAGATAGTGTGAAGTACAATGGATTTCCAGAACAGAGTAGGGAGCAAGACAGGAGGGGGAGGGGTAGCCTCCTTCTCCGAGTCTAACAGAGACCGGAGAGAGAGACTCAGACAGCTGGCTCTTGAAACTATCGATCTTAACAAGGTACGTGGGAAGGTCTCAGTGGGGATACTCAGTCAACTTACTTAACCGGGTCTATATTTGCAGGGTCTATATTTGTTGCACACTCGGCCCCGGCTATTTTATCATTGGTCGCTCAGGTCGGAAATTTCAGGGCCTGATCGGAACGTGGCAAGTAAACTGGTCAGCTCCAGGTCTGTTGTTTGTTTTCATTTAAATACCTGGGATAAGTATTACCTTGTAAATCAGGGTGTGCACTGTGTCCCCAACCCCAGCAAGTTGTAGGTTAACCCATGGTAGGTAACTGTGTTGCATGCTATCTTGGCACATCAACAGGCAGCTGAATATTAATAACTAAACCTTCCCAGGATCCCTACTTCATGAAGAACCATCTGGGTAGTTACGAGTGTAAACTATGTCTGACTCTTCATAATAACGAGGGATCCTACCTGGCTCATACTCAGGGAAAGAAACATCAGCAGAATCTGTGAGTACATCTGCTGGGATCGTAAATTTGAAAAGATATTGATATTTTGTAATTTTGGGATTTGGGTAATCTTTCAATTTTGAATCAACTTCCAATGTGCCAGTATTAACAGCTAACACCACATTCCAGAGCTCGGAGAGCAGCTAAGGAAGCGTTAGAAAAGGAGCAGAACAACCAGAGCATGTTACCAGCTCCAGCTAAAGCTAGGGTCAAAGTTAAAACCTTCATTAAGATCGGGCGACCAGGTTACAAAGTCACGAAACAAAAGGACACCAAGACTGATCAGCACAGTCTCCTTTTCCAGGTACTTGAGAAATTCGGGTATTTTTAATGATTTGTTTTGAGTTGACTAGATTTTTTTTTTCGGTCAAGTAATGTTGGGAGTTTTCAAAAAAATGGTGTGAAATTGTTTGCAAAACCCTCGCTAAATGCCAGTGCCCAGTATTTTATTTTGACACAACATTTCTGTCATCAAAAACTATTTACAATTATTTTTGTGGCATCTGCCCAACAGATATCCAAATATTATTTTTGAAAGTATTGCTTAATAACAAAATAACATCTAAACCAGTTCCAACTCTCAGATTGATTACCCAGAGATCGTATCGGAAGTGGTCCCCAAACATCGTTTCATGTCCGCGTACGAACAGCGTATTGAACCTCCAGATAAGAAGTGGCAGTATCTCCTTTTCGCTGCTGAACCTTACGAGACTATTGCTTTCAAGGTAAGCCATGTTTTATCTAATAGTGTTGATAGTAATAATCAATGATAATGAGACCGTCATGAAATTTAAAATTCAGGTGTAGATTCCCTTTTATCTACTTGTAGGATGTTATCCTATTCCAGCATCTCAATTTTGTTGTTCTAGCTTTTATCAAAGTGAAATGTTTGCACTTTGTAGTAAGCCAAGTTTCTTTCAGATACCCTCCAGAGAGGTTGACAAGGGAGAGAAGAAAATGTGGACACAGTGGAATCCACAGACAAAACAGTTCTTCCTCCAGTTCTACTTCAAGGAGAACATCAAGGAAGCTAGGTTGGCACTGAAAGCAGAGCAGAACAGATCCAAGTCACGAGGAGGGAAAGCAGACAAACCACCTCCAGGACCTCCAGGGTATGATAGATTATAATTCTTATTTTACTATTTACCTCCAGGACCTCCAGGGTATGATAGATTATAATTCTTATTTTACTATTTACCTCCAGGACCTCCAGGGTATGATAGATTCTAATTCTTATTTTACTATTTACCTCCAGGACCTCCAGGGTATGATAGATTCTAATTCTTATTTTACTATTTACCTCCAGGACCTCCAGGGTATGATAGATTCTAATTCTTATTTTACTATTTACCTCCAGGACCTCCATGCCAGGGTATGATAGATTCTAATTCTTATTTTACTATTTACCTCCAGGGTATGATAGATTCTAATTCTTATTTTACTATTTACCTCCAGGACCTCCAGGGTATGATAGATTCTAATTCTTATTTTACTATTTACCTCCAGGGTATGATAGATTCTAATTCTTATTTTACTATTTACCTCCAGGACCTCCAGGGTATGATAGATTCTAATTCTTATTTTACTATTTACCTCCAGGGTACGATAGATTCTAATTCTTATTTTACTATTTACCTCCAGGACCTCCAGGGTAGGGGGGGGGGGGGGGGGGGGCAACCATATTAAAGTATATTAAAGTATATCCCCGGGTCAAAATCGGAAAAAATCCTACATTTTAATATACTTTAATATACCTACAATTAGAAGATTTATATTCTTCGTTAAGATTTACATGATGAACTATATTTTTCACTCAGATTCGCAAGATAAGCCTGTTTTAGGACTAGTACATGAATTTCCATCCTGATTGGTCAAAAATTGGCTGAGCTATGAGCTTAAAAAATATGCCCATATTTGGGCATACGCTTTTGCCCAAATTCGCTTTTGTCCAAATTTGATAAAATTTCAATATTTTTTAATGAGACTAACTCTATGTGAAAGATATAACTCAGTGTTTGTTGAATATAGTGGATACTAAGTAAAAAGACCTCCATGAACAAAATTGGGAAAATTGCACATAATATCTCGGTTCGGAATACTAGCCAAAATGAATTCATTAAAATTGAAATAACTCCATCAGTTTTCAATATTTTTTCAAGAACTTTTTGGAATCGATTCAGAATTGCATTTCAAGCTTATTTTGGGCAACAATTTTTGATGTAGGCCCCCAAGGAGATAGGGATATATTAAAGTATATTGTAGGTATATTAAAGTATATCCCCGGGTCAAATTCGGGAAAAATCCTACATTTTAATATACTTTAATATGGTTGGCCCCCCCAGGGTATGATAGATTCTAATTCTTATTTTACTATTTACCTCCAGGACCTCCAGGGTATGATAGATTCTAATTCTTATTTTACTATTTACCTCCAGGGTATGATAGATTCTAATTCTTATTTTACTATTTACCTCCAGGACCTCCAGGGTATGATAGATTCTAATTCTTATTTTACTATTTACCTCCAGGGTATGATAGATTCTAATTCTTATTTTACTATTTACCTCCAGGACCTCCAGGGTATGATAGATTCTAATTCTTATTTTACTGTTTACCTCCAGGACCTCCAGGGTATGATAGATTCTAATTCTTATTTTACTATTTACCTCCAGGGTATGATAGATTCTAATTCTTATTTTACTATTTACCTCCAGGACCTCCAGGGTATGATAGATTCTAATTCTTATTTTACTATTTACCTCCAGGGTATGATAGATTCTAATTCTTATTTTACTGTTTACCTCCAGGACCTCCAGGGTATGATAGATTCTAATTCTTATTTTACTATTTACCTCCAGGGTATGATAGATTCTAATTCTTATTTTACTATTTACCTCCAGGACCTCCAGGGTATGATAGATTCTAATTCTTATTTTACTATTTACCTCCAGGGTATGATAGATTCTAATTCTTATTTTACTATTTACCTCCAGGACCTCCAGGGTATGATATATTCTTATTCTTATTTTACTATTTACGTAATTTTATTTCATATTATTCTCTTTTGAATTGAGAAGTTGATTATCCAATTTCTTTGCATACCTCTCAACACGTACACGAAATTGTTGAAAACATAATCTAAATAAACCTTGCTCCCAGGGTGCCACCAGGCATGCCTCCGAGAGGACCACCTCGAGCACCACCACCCGGACCACCAGGTGCACCGCCTCCAGGACCTCCGTCCGGTGGACCTCCTCCTCGACCTCCAGGCTTCCCTGGTCCTCCTATGAACAGACCTCCACCTCCCGGCATGCAAGGTAACTGATTTGTTCCTCCTTAAGAACTGAAATATACTGATCTGGAAAATTTAACGGAGCAGTAACATTTAATATGCAGTAACATATCGAATTGAACATGATATATCTCAGGTATGAGACCCCCCGGTGGTATGCCTCCAGGAGTAAGACCGCCTGGTGTCAGACCCCCACACTTTAGCGGACCAATGCATTCTAACAACCAACCTGGACCACCTGGCCTAACAGCCCCACCAGTCAGGCCTCCTAACATGGGCCCTGGTCCTCCTGGTAACATGGACGTGAACATGGCCCCTCCTGGATGAGACCTAACTTCATGGGCCCTCCTGGTATTAGGGGCCCTCCTCCTGGAATGAGACCTCCAGCTAGCAGCGGACCTCCCGGTATCTCCAACCCTCCAGGGGTTCCTGGTCCTGGTATGTTATAATCTTAGCTAGAATCAATTGAGATTCAAATAACCTACATTCGATTTTAGACTCATATAAAAAATATTCACCGTACCCAAGAGTTAAAAATCAGTCTTCAAAACACCGACTGATACTCCGAATTTCCCAGATAACGAAGATAGTCCAGGAAGTGTCCCTCTGCCCGGGATGCAACGTCAACCTAACCAGATGGCAGAGTTTCCAACTCGTAGAGGTGCTCACCATGACAACCAGGAGTTCAACACCGAGGACTACTAGTTTACAAGTAACTTTTATGGACAGTGTGCTAATATCTTAGTTTTGGAAAGGTCCGTGAATCATGAATGTGATCATAATTCTTACGGTTATGCCAACAAAGTCCAATGTTAATTAACTGTAAGAGCACCCCGTGTCCGACTGGCAGAAACTATATCTAAATAGATTAAAATGATTATCTTATTATTCGTTATCAACAATGAAGCTTTTTATGACTTAAATTGCGGGTCCGATTTTCGATTTGAATCGCTAAATTTTCTTGATCATCCTGGTGTTCATCCGACGAGATGAAATTGTATCTTACTTGTAAGCTGTTTTATGTATTTATATCATATTTTACTCAATTAACATTTTATTTTTTGCCTGAAATTTAACCGTGTATTCTTTAGATCTTGAATCAGATATACGACTATGTCGGGTCGTTTTATCTCAGTGCCGTCAGTGGTGTTCTATTAAATTTAGCTCGTTTTATTGAATAAAATGACCCTACTCCATCTTCTAGTAAGTGAGTATGGTTAACTTCAGGTCAGAGTGGAGGGACCTAGCGGGGTGGGCCCCCTACAACCTCCCCCTCAACACCTCCTCCAACCAGGCCGCTAAACTTTACGACGCTGCCCTGGACCAGCTCGCTTACTACTACAATGACCCTGTGTTAGATGGCGTGGGAGAGACTATGGTGAGGATGCTTGCGGAGGATCCGAGTTTTGTGGCGGGAAACCTGCTGAAACACAGCATGGAGTTGTTTGGGAGTAACAGTGACCCAGCTAGGGTTAGGTTTGATGAGTATTGTGGGACACTAGATATGGCGGGGCTGAATCATTGGGAAACAGAACATATTGCTGCTGTTAGGTGTTTTTACAAAGAGGATCTGATCGGAGCTATGGAGAAATACTCTGCTATTTCCCGTCAATACCCCTACGATCTACACAGCTTTAATTTCGGGTATGTCCTGGGTTTGATAAACGGTAAAACCTCCTACCTCAGAGACGTACCACTTGGCGTGGTAGAACGATACAAACCCCACATGCCCCATTATGGGCTAGTGCATGGTAAACTGTGTTTTGGGCACGCTGAGATGGGTGAGTATGAGGAGGCTAAGCGGTGTGGGGATATCGCTCTGGAGGCATTTCCTCTTGATTCGTGGGCTGTACATGCTATGGCGCACACTTACGAGAATCAGTCGAAACCGAAAGAGGTTGTGAAAATGTTGGATGAGACTTCCAAACATTGGACTCGAGGAGTTTGTTTCAGTCAGCACATTCACTGGCACCAAGCCAATGCCCATACCCAACTGGGTGAGTATGAAGCTGCCCTCACTATCTACGATACGCACGTGGGACACTGTGCTAGGGGAGGCGATGTGTTCCCTCTGTCTGACGCTAGTTCTCTGCTAATGAGGTTAAAGGTAGACGGTCAAAAGACGGGTGGGAGAGAGGAAATACTGGCTGATCTGTGGTCACAACACAACGATGAGTTCACCTCTTTGTTCTACGACGGACACTCCGCTATCGCAGCCGCAATGGTGGGTGACACCTCCAGTCTGGATACCTTACTGGAGAATATGAGGGAGTTTGTAGCGGGAGATAGAAGTGGATGGAACAAGGTTGTAACCTCTACACACGGAGTAGAGCTGGTGGAGGGGATCAGACTGATGAGTGGTGGAGACTACACTGCTGCTACAGATAAACTCCTGCTCTGTGTTCCTGGTGTTATCAAGATGATGCACGGGTCTAAAGCACAGAAGAGCATCTTCTCTATAGTGCTGATGCACTGTGCACTGTTATCAGGGACGACTGAGCACCTGTGCGCGGCGGAGCAGCATATGAAGGAGCTGATGGCATGGAACAAAGTGTCGACTTTGCCGCCGTTACAGCAGAGGCTCTGGGATAAGATTCAGCTGCAGCATTCAAAACATTGAGTTTAAGTCTGGTTATCTGCCTGTTGGGTTATACTCCTGATAAAGGCACTATTGGAATTAGTTCTGTAATCTTGGGTAGAATTTTTCTGATTTGTTGCGTTATTTTTTTATGCATATATAATAAATATATATGCTTTTATGATGAGCATTAGTTTTCATGTAAGGAGTTGAGATTAACTTCTTACAAACTTTAAATTGCTGTAAAATGCTGATTAAAGCTTTTTCACCTATAATATTAAATGTATGATATTTTATTTCGATTGATTTTTAGACTGTTTATTTGATTTTCAATCATATTTATGATTAAATGGAATCCTAATGTTTGCATGCAATATTTTATAAATGAGTAATAGTAGGTTGATTTGCAGAATTAATGTACATACTAACTATTCGTTATTAGTTATTCAATTTTTAAAACTGTTTTTTACTTGTGATCTCCAACAGAGACTACCAAAACTCTTCCCATTCTTGGGAGATTCTTGAACTGCTCTCGTTCGATTAGAAAAATTGCTTTAAGCTTTATTCCCTTTATCACGACTATAATAATTACACATTAGATGCAGTACGCAAATAAGCTAATTTAGTAATATCTTCAGTAGCTAAAATGGCTGAACCTATGGATCTTATGGATGCTCTCCGGGAAACGCTCAAGAACTCTATCATTGTTGATGGTGTTACCAAAGGTATGGTCTGTTTTTGACATTTGCTCGAGATATCGGAAATTTTTGGTATTTATGGGATTATATTGGATTATATATGACAAGACTATAGAAAAATGTATGATTCATATTTTGATCTATATTTTAAATTTTATCAATCGTGAAGCTATTTGTTTTAAGAATTGACTCTATATTAAAGATCAGACTCTGTTATTCATCTGATTTTATAATTTGTCAGGTCTGAGAGAAAGTGTAAAGAAGCTGGACAAGAGAGAAGCACTGTTGTGCGTGCTGGCTGAGAGCACTGATGAGAAGAATATACTGAAACTTGTAGAGGCCCTCTGCAGGGAGCATGGCATCAACCTTATCAAGGTGGCACTGCTTTCATAATCAATTAATTATTACAATCTTTAAATGAATGATTACTAGGCGTTTTTTAATGAATTAAAAATGACAAGATAACCAAATAATGACACATCATGTAAATAAATCATGTAAATAAACAGGTTAAATATATATTTTAATATATATTAAAACAGTTTAAATATATTAAATATCCCCGGTTAAAAAACATCTTAATCACAGATTGACGACGCTAAGAAGTTGGGGGAATGGGTAGGTCTCTGCAAGATCGACAAGGAAGGAAACGCCCGTAAGGTGGTACGTTGCAGCTGTGCTGTTGTCTCAGACTTTGGCCGAGAGTCCATAGCTCTGGAGGTAATCAATGATCACTTCAAACGAGCAGTGACCGCGGAGGTCTAGGATCAGATTTATTTCTTACGGTTTTTAACTTATTTTTTATTTATTCCGAGTTGTTGGGTTTGTTTCATTTGTAGGCATGTGTTCTGTATTACTGGTGTCTATCATGTGATATTATGTCAAATATGTTTTCAATTAGTCTCAATGCGTTTGTAAAATGGAGAAGATTGATTCTTTATTTTTATTTCGAATAACCAGTCAATGATTTTTCTTCCTTGTAGCCATGGCAAACCTTGAAGATAATCTCGGAAAGATAACGCTAGTCGCTACAGGAGACGGCCGCATCATTGTTGGTGAGTTTTCCCCTTTTTATCGGTAAAGATAGCGATTTCAAGTTTTTCAATTTGGAGGGGGTGGATGCAATTGCACTCTTTGTATCGTTAGAGACTTCAGAAATCGGGGGGGGGGGGGGTTCTTGAGTAACTCTGGAGGGGGTTCTTGAGTAACTCTGGAGGGGGTTCTTGAGTAACTCTGGAGGGGTGTTCTTGAGTAACTCTGGAGGGGGTTCTTGAGTAACTCTGGAGGGGTGTTCTTGAGTAACTCTGGAGGGGGGTTCTTGAGTAACTCTGGAGGGGGGGTTCATGAGTCACTCTGGAGGGGGGTTCTTAAATAACTCTGGAGGGGGGTTCTTGAGTAACTCTGGAGGGGGTTCTTGAGTAACCCTCTGCTTATCTGGTGTAAAGGTCTTCAAGTCCACCTCATACTGAGATTCAGCAGCTGTATTAGAGAAGAAATTTGAATCAGAAGGAGCACTTCTTACACCGGTGAATAGTCCCAGAACCCACGCCCTTAGGCGCTTCATCCTCCAACAATATAGCAAAGGGTTAAGGGCCGCATTGAGAACAGGGCAGAATATCTCGGCGATTGACCAACTGTAGAAGAACATAAACGTGCTCGAGTAAACGTCTCCCGGATATTCGTGATTGAATATGTAGGTTAGAGTGTACAGAAAATTGTTTACGAAAGTGAACATATTGCAAAAGAGGAATGTAGCTGCAAAAAGCATGATTGTCATAGAAGCTCTAGCCCTACGGTTGTCTCTTACAGTTTGGCGGTTGTTCTTTGCAGTAGCAGTATTCTCCCCACCCATGGCTGCCGTTCTAAGTCTGTTGACTGACACCAACAAAGATAGAAACACTACGATAGGGGGCATCCCTACACAAATACAGTAGAGAACATGATATAAAGCCTGTATCTGTTGAATTGCTTTTAGATCCTTCACAAAGATAGGCTTGTAATCACCATCGGACGTTCGTGTGCAATGTCCAACCCCAAAACTGTAATAGTTGTAGCTTGTCAAGAAGTAAAGAACGGTCAAAATAGCCTGGAAGATAAAATAGACAGGGATTGAAGTGAGAATCACATTTTTTCTGAGTCTGTAAAAGGGGAAGATGATGAGGATGGTACGAGACAAAGACATGAGCATCACCACATACATGGACATGAGTTGAACTGAAAGGAGGAGGAAATACCACAAGGAGCAGAAAACATCACTATCCATAGCCCCAGGTTTTCGTTTGTTGAACAGGTTTACAGCAACTGGAAGTTGGATGACACTGGATAGTGTATCGATAGAACAAGCCACTAAGAACAGCAAAGTTGATAGATTCCGTTTTTTTGTCAGAGAGAAATATTTTAAGGCCAGACAATTTCCTGGAAGCCCAATCATAAAACAAGAACAGTAACCCACAGCCAGCAAGCAGTCATACACTCGGTACTGAGTTTCGAGCACGAGGTCCACATTTGGAGTTAGGGGTCCGGATCCTGGTGTCGATGTCATCTAAAGCTGAGCAAAGTTCGCAGTTAGAACAAAATTAGTCAAGTGCAGTGTGGCAACTGGCACATTTAGTTTGGAAGGTAGCTGAACCACCTGTGGAAGGTAGCTGAACCACCTGCACTGTGAAAAAGATAACGATAAATGTTTCTCTAGACATTTATAATGCAATTAATAAATAATAGGTCCTGAGGATTACCAACATTTTTTTACTTAACCTAAATCTTGTTTTGCAAAACTCTTTCTCTCGAGCCATGCGATGCACCCGAATTTTGTGCAAAATTACCAAGATGATAACAATATGACCAATCAGCAGCAAAAAACGTACTTACGAAATTCATTCAGGCATGAGAAAAATTTTGGACAGCCCAATACAAATATCATTACAGAAATTGCAAGATTTTAAAGATAACGAGGATTGCTTGAGTAGCGGTAATAATAACGACCAAGTTAAATGCTTCCCGAAAGCCATTACGGCAGACACTTAACCATAATGACATAATGCTACAGATCTGAACAAAGCCCACATCGCATTCCATGCTCGCCGGAGTATATTTCCTGGTTTTTTGTGGCCGTGTAATTTTTGATATCTATTCGAAACTAAAGATAACGGTTAGAGAGCAAGGCTAGAACTTCTCTCCAATACAATGCGTAAACTAACTGAACTAACTTGTAAACTTGTGTTAGGGGTTGTTCACATATTACGTAATCAGCCGAGGGGAGGGGGGTTTACAAATGATTACGCTACTGTAATTTGGACACAATAGCTATGTGTAAAACTGATTACGGAGGGGGGCGGGGGGGGGGGGTAAAAATTGTCCAAAAGTTGATTATGTAATATGTGAACGACCCCTTATTAGAGACTTCAGCCTCACATAAATATTAAATATTCTGTGAATATTTAATATTTCTGTGAGGCTGACGTCTTATTAACAAAAGTTATTAACAAATGCAAAAGTTGTTTAAGTTAATTTGATGCAGTGGAGATACAATCGACTGACTGATGCATTTATAGTTCGGTATTGTAAATTTTCTCACTGTGTGTTCACTTTACAAGATGAAGATCTGGGCCATGCTTATACCTGCGATGCAGTTAGCATCAATAGTTTTTGGAAGGTCATTGGAGGAACAAGCTCGTCCTATTGGAAAAATGGAAGATAGCGAAGAACAAGCTCGTCCTATTGGTGTGGAAAATAGCGAAGAACAAGCTCGTCCTATTGGTGTGGAAGATAGCGAAGAACAAGCTCGTCCTATTGGTGTGGAAAATAGCGAAGAACAAGCTCGTCCTATTGGTGTGGAAAATAGCGAAGAACAAGCTCGTCCTATTGGTTTGGAAGATAGCGAAGAACAAGCTCGTCCTATTGGTTTGGAAGATAGCGAAGAACAAGCTCGTCCTATTGGTTTGGAAGATAGCGAAGAACAAGCTCGTCCTATTGGTTTGGAAGATAGCGAAGAACAGCCGCTCAACAGCCGTTTCGGAGACAGTGAAGAACAATCTTTAAACACATAATAATATCTAGTAAATTATAATGATTCACTACTAAGTTCAATTAGTAAAAAGTGTTAAATGTGTTTTAGTCGCAGCTTAGGTAGACTATAGGTAAACTATAGGTAAACTATAGGTAAACTATAGGTAAAAATACAATATTAATCATAAGCTAAAATGTACTAATCTTTGTATTCTAAATGGGGAAAAGAAGAAACATTGTCAGTCAGTCGAGAAAATTGTCAGTCAGGCTATATGGCAGCTTTGTAGATGTTGTGACTATGCTAGTAGTGGTCCCAGGCTTGCGACTGGAATTGCGGCGTTAAATCGATTTAATGGTATACCAATGATCCACCTCCCACTTGTTGTTTGGTACTTAGCATTAATAGTGTTAGCTGTAGCCATTTATAGCAAGAATCTTAAAACTAAAGGGGATGACAAGGAAAAGAGGAAGGAAAAAGAATAACGGAACAAACAATTAATTAAAGAATTTAAGAAATTAATTTAAGAAATTAATACTGAAATGCTCGAATGGAATCAAGGGGGCAATATCATAATTCATAAAATCTCCCTCTAAATAGCAACATTGCTCGGAAACAAGTCTGCGACTCTGCTTTACATTATGTCTAGGTTATCGCTAGCTGTTCATGGTCATGGTACCAGTAGCCATAACAAATGAAACGTCAGCGATCCTTAACAATTCCTTTGTCTATTATTGAACTGATCCCTGGTATGGCCCTTTTTATCGCCTCATAATTTTTGTTTGTCCAGATAATTTCCGTATCAGATGTATCTCGTACCCAACTAATCCTACTACCTCAGACCTTATTATATACAGACCTTATACTGTTATTATCAACACTTTTTGGTACTAGACAAATTGTTGGTTGTTAACAATAAAACCATTATATCATGACGAGTAGGGCGACTAATCCTCTAGTAGTTTACTCCAAATAATGGGTTATGGGTACCGTTATTGTTATTCTACTAGGAGTACACGGTACACCGCCACTAACGTGTTACCAACGAGTATACCTTTGCTATGGGGCTGCATTCTATACTTCCTATTATCTAAATATGCGAAGTTACACATTAGTGTGTAACTTTATAATGGAGTGACGGAGTCCTTTACAAAGGTCGCATATTGCATACCCCTCCCGGTCCCCAACCCAAACCCCTCCCGGTCCCCCACCCCTCCCGGTCTTCCACCCCTCCCGGTCACCCACCCCTCCCGGTCCCCAACCCCTCCGATCCCGGTTCCTAACCCAAACCCCTCCCGGTCCCCCTCCCCCTGTTATCTCTCAACATCACCTCAGGAACACTGAAAGGGTTTGATCAGACTGTGAACCTAGTGTTGGAGGACGCACATGAGAGGATCTTCTCTCACACCCAGGGGGTAGAACAGGTTCCACTGGGACTCTACCTCATCAGGGGAGACAATGTGTGAGTGCAATATATTATGTTGCTGTTTATCTTAAATTTTGCACTTCTCTAAAATACTTATGTTTTCAGTTTCGAATCGTTTTATTCGTTAAATATTATTTGGAACAACCATGTTACCTTGCCTGAGCCAGCATATTTTCTGGATTTATCACTTATTATCTTCTTCTTTCTGAGTGTTAACAGCTGATTAATCCACAGTGCCTGTGTCGGTGAAATAGATCAAGATATAGACGGGAACTTAGGACTAGGAGGAATCCGAGCCGAACCTCTACAACCTATCGTTCACTGACATTACCACATCAAGGTAATATAACATTGTCATTAAAATAACTAGATTTAGAATGCCAGCAAAATAAAATCCTACTTTGTACTGTTTTGTAGGGCAGTCTTGTGGTATAAGTTGGGAAGTTCGTTTCATTATGTTATTGTTAAAACTGTAAATGCCCTGCAGGCCAATAGTTAGAATAAAGCTGCCTCCCACAGAAGAACTGAAAAAAAATGACACCAACATTCCCTGTCAGATATATGAAATCAGAGTAAATTGAGTTTTGGAAAAGGTTTGACAAAAGTTTCAATATGGACATCGTTGTTTTAGTATTTTAACTTTCTTAAGCTGTGTAACATGTTTATTTATATGATGATCAAAGAGTGTCTGCTAGTTATTTATTTCTGTCTCAGTTTTTGGAGGATCGTTCAGTTTCAAATCTATTCTTATACCATTAGTTTTAATAAATAAGACCTGTTATCCCTAATAATAATTCCTTAAACGAGTAGAGACCTCTCACGTTATTGATTAGCAAGCAGTCTGACTTACATTATAAATCAAAGGTGTGATCCTCGGGCCGGTCATGCTACACGCTGCTACATTATTTGTGAGATATTTGTTAAATTTATCTACAACTGGAGTGACAGGTGGTTAGTGTAAAGACAGGTGGTTAGTATATATATATATACAGAGTGAGGCTGGTGAACTGTCTGAGTTTACACGACTTAAAGCATCGCAATGTAATAAGACATGCTAGTTAAACACCTGGCTGTAGTAGCCTCGTTACTACACCTCACCGTTCAGTGTCCTTTTACTTTTCTTCGTTTTGTTCTTCTTGGGGGGCGTGTCAGCGCTGAAAACAGTTTGTTACAGAGCTAATTATAGCTGGAGTGACGTTAGTTTTATATCGCGAGCTACTGGTTGTTCCATATTAACCTGGTATAAAATAAAGAGTGTGCAGGCAACATGGTTACTGGTGTGCAAGCACTGAGTTCCATGAGGTGTAATGTGCGCAAATGTCCCAGTGTTAGTTATTGTCAAGGTCGTATGTTGAATTGTACTTATTTACTGTGTGAACAGTGTTCTTTAATAGGAGTATAACAGTACTTGTTATAGTATTGTACTTAACTTGTTGTTTGCCTCTCCACGCTTACATTTTAAGCCAGATTCCTGGACCCTCTTTCTCAGATCTCTAGATTCCTGGACCCTCTTTCCGTGGGATCCTCACGAGAAAGTGAGCGCATAACCATTAGTTGCTCAGCCACTAGCGGATCTCCGAAATGAAAGACTCTCAACCGCACACCATGCTGCTAGCCTTGGTTACCTTAACTTGCTTCAAACTCCTTCACATCATGTACACTACCAACCAGGAACTCCTAAACAGCCGTCCTACTCTCTTCTTCTTTGTTTCTCAGAAAGTTTACCTGGAAATACCCCCAACTCTGATCCATGATGAGGATTGCGCGACCAAACATTTCGTCCCCATGTACAGGTTCAAACTTGCGCGCCACATTGCGGACACGTGTGAAGCAAAACAACCCAAGAGTAAAATAATGAATCAGTATGAAACTCTACCAGAAATATCCCTGAACAACATGGTTATAGATAAACAGAGGAATTATCTGTACACGGCGGTGCTAGGAGCCTTTGGGACGAAGTGGTCTCAACTAATGGTAGGGGTGAATAAAGTGGATGGTGAATACAGCGACAACCTTGTTAAGATGGCTAAATTCGTGCAAACATCGGAGGGCAAGGAGTTTTTAAAGAAATCTACAAACCTGTTCAAGTTTTATTTCGTGAGGAATCCGCTTGACAGGGTTATTAGTGGGTATTACTACTACTTTGTTGATCTCAACTACGCGCAAAGCTACCTAAACGGGGTCGCTCTGAAAGAACTGGTCAAAATAAACAAACTAAACCCTGGTAAAATAACTCAGATCACGTTTGAACAGTATTTAAAGTGGGTTATCTCCGGGGAGTCCGCTCTGAAGCACTTTGGTGTTCAGAGTGATATAATACAGCCGTGCACGGTAAAGTACACGCTCAACGGCATATTTGAGATACTGACAATGGAGCGACTTGTAATCGCTAACAACGTGCTAGACCTCAAGACACCCCGTTCTATCTTCACCACCGTCAGAGATCTGACCTATTTGACGACTGAAGCGAGAAACCTGGTGAACTCAGTGGATCCTGGTGTTATGGAGGAGTTTTATGACAAATACAGGTCTGATTATGAGACATGGAACTACAGCCGGCCTGGTCACTGGTTCTACCCTTACCCTGCCTTTGCGAAACACATGAGACTACCTTTAAATCCTACCTTCCAGGATAATGACTGGACTAAAGTGAAGGATTTAAAAGAGGAGGATCTGGTGATGTTAGAGGAGTTGAAAGGGGAGGAGAAGAGAGAGGTTGTGGAATCACAAGATACTCAGGGTAGAGGATCATTTGGCGTCGTGCCAATGTTAAGTTGCTCCCTGGTATTGGTGATATTGTTGTTCTATTAGTTTTTATGATGTTCGTGTTGCTGGGTTATTGTAGCGTAGAGGGTTTATTTTAAATAGAACCATCAGTTGTGTCAGTTACAAGATGATATTTATATTTTGCAAGAGTCGTTATCTGTTAATTTAATTTTAAGGTCAGATTTGATTGCGTCGCTGAAGCTGTATAAGTCAGTAATTTGACAACTACTAATACTGAAATACACCGTAACCACTATTCGTTATATTGACACTTATTATATTTTTAATATTTATATGATATTAATTTTGGTGTTTCACTGTGTAATAACACGTGCAATTGTTCGTAAAACAGAGAGAAGTTTATTTATTTTAACTACTGAAAGTAAGTTGAAAAGTACAAGACACTAACCATTTATCACTTCCTAATAGTGCAGTGCATGGCAAGTAAAATAGTTGGTGAAGACCAATCACAAGAAACACTTGAACAAGAGGTTTGAAATTCTTAAATTATTGAACTCAATCTTCTTAGTTTTAATTTGATCGTATTATTGATTTCGCCGGCACATTCACATATTTAAACCGCTTTTTCGTTCTATATAAAGTCTGAAATACGTGACGTTTGGAGTTCATGTCACTGCTCAGGTAATGGACAACTACGAAGAGTACAATTTCGAGGATTACGAGCAGGACAAAACCAGGAAACATGGAAGCAAGAAGGGGAGTGGTCAACACAAGGAGCAGAGTGAGTTACCATGGTTACTAGTGACTTCATAACGTTACCATGGTTACTAGTGACTTCAAAACGTTACCATGGTTACTAGTGACTTCATAACGTTACCATGGTTACTAGTGACTTCATAACGTTACCATGGTTACTAGTGACTTCATAACGTTACCATGGTTACTAGTGACTTCATAACGTTACCATGGTTACTAGTGACTTCATAACGTTACCATGGTTACTAGTGACTTCATAACGTTACCATGGTTACTAGTGACTTCATAACGTTACCATGGTTACTAGTGACTTCATAACGTTACCATGGTTACTAGTGACTTCATAACGATACCATGGTTACTGGTGACTCCATAACTTTTTCATGGTTACTAGTGACTTCATAACGTTACCATGGTTACCAGTGACTTCATAACGTTACCATGGTGACTAGTGACTTCATAACGTAACCATGGTTACTAGTGACTTCATAACGCTACCATGGTTACTAGTGCCTTCATAATGTTACCACGGTTACCAGTGACGCAAATTAATTATTATTGTTACGAATGACGTCATTCCGCTACCACGAACAGTACACCACATTGATTTGAACATGATTATTGAAAAGTGGTTGGAATTTATGTCGTAAAAGAGAGCGAATGACAATGTACGGCACCTAACAGTCACCTTCTTTTGGTCTTTGATTATGTTTCAAAATGTGACTATGTTACAAGATATGACACTAACAAGTCTTTCTCTTCAGGCACCAGTCAAGATCACACCCGTAAAATCCAAACTCAACTGAGGAACGAAGAGAAGAACCAGCAGGCGGAACAGGTGAAACACCCTGACAAGAAGTTCCCTGAAAAGAAATAGATTCACCTTATATATAATCGTGGGAACAACTAACAAAACTAAGCAATTATAGATTTTAATTAAGCTCTAAGAGCGAGAAAAAGGAGAATATTTGGATATGAATATTAGATCAATTTTGATCATTGAACTTTTTGGTTGACTTGAAAAAAAAGATTGACTTAAGAGAAGATTTAATCCATGTTTTTAATTTGCACAGGTTTGTATAGTATCATTGGTGAATCGGTTGATAACGATTGCGCAAATTTAATACGTTGCACATTCTATTAATTTGCGTAATCTCGGACCGAAATACTATAAACATTCAATTTTTGAATTAAGGGGATCTTTTAGTTTTCAATTTGAACGCATGACATCTAAATTTAATGACTGGAGCGGAGTTCATTCCTTGGTTAATGCATGATGCAAAACAACGAATTTTTGCTAATTAAACTTTTTACCATCGAACAGGGCGATGTTTTAGTATGTAGTAACTTAAACAATTTTATCTTTTATTGTGAATTCTAAAAATGGTTTGGTAAATTTTTAGGTTGAATACTTTGATGTATTGTTTTTGTAGATAAATTTGAAGGCTTTTTGTTCAGAAATTCAAATTCCAGATTTAGATAATTGCATTTTAATTTAAGTATACTCCAAGTTGTTTAAATTATTAGTTTAATTCTTTGCTTTTAATTTACGTTTCAGATAGTAAATGTATCTTTGATCTAAGTCGTTTTTGGTACTTTTTAGATTTTGTCATTTGATCTTATCATAATTTTGGGCTTAATTTCAATCAGATCGGCCATTTTTATTTCTTACTATACACTATTATATATCTACCTTACTCGGGAATATTATGACTGGGATAAAGTGGTGAGTTTTGGAAAATTTCGCCATATTTTTCCCGGTCATTAATTTTCCCAGTCATTAATTAACCCGCTATAATGTTCCCGAGTAAGGTAAACTAATAGTAATACATTTTGATGCTTGGTGGGTTTTGGAAAATTCCGCCATATTTTTCCCGGTCATTAATTTTCCCAGTCATAAATTAACCCGCTATAATATTCCCGAGTAAGGTATATAGCATGGCCGATAGATCTCTGCTAAATTATTCAGAATAGTAAGAGCACTAAACTGAAATTATATTTTGAACGACAGTTCCTTGTATCACGTTGCGACCCCCACGGTCGTTTCACTATGGTGAATCGTCCTGACGATACAGGAGGAGCCGCGCACTTCGTGCGCGGCGGGTCATACAACGTATGACAAACAGTTCCCAGGCCTTATGCAAGAAGTTGAAAGAGCCAGGTATGAGGTAACGCGCGCGCGTCAGTAAGTTACAAACTACTTGACCATTAATAGTAGAGGCTCTTACGGGCATTGTCTGCTCGATACGTTAGGGACCCCAGATACACCTTACTAGACGTATTTTTGACCGTAGAATCGATTTAAAGTGGTTTCAAGATGATTGGACTGATTGTTCTGGGGTAAAATCGCAAAAAACCGATTTTTGGGCCAAAAATAGGCCAAAAAACCATGTTTTTTGATATTTTGAGCAAGTTAATTTTGTTGGCATGTCGGCAAAACTTGCATAAAGATAGCTAAAAGACAGCCGCACAAGATTGTATAAAAATAAAACAAATCCCTCTATTTGTTCTGAGGTAAAAATCCAAAAAAGTGGTAAAAATTTTGATTTTTTTGCTTGAAGTTTGAATAATTTTTTGCAGTTGTATTAAATCAACCCAAAAATAGTCACATCGTGTTTGCCTAAATTTTTCCTTTCCGAGAAGTACCCACTTCATATACTTTATCGAAGTTTGAATATTGTCACTCCGCAAGCGTTTTTGCCAAATTTTCGACGCGCACTACGCGCAAAAGCATTTAGTTGTTATCAATTGGCACCCGCGCGTTCATCATAAATTTCAAACAGCTATAACTCAGCGAGATTATGTCCGTTCTAGCTCATATTTTCACACTAAATAGAAAATAATGTGATCTTATTGCTGACAAAATATGAATATAATTACTTTATTTGCCTTAGAGTAATAGACTGTCAAAGTTTAAAACGCGCATTGGTATAGCACGTGACTAATAAGGCCAAATTTATACTTCTTAACATATTATCGATCCTTAGCACCGCGGCGAATGCCGCGGGCTTCATATTGCTACGCGAGTCAAAACAATTTTTAGGCTGAAATTCGTCAAGAGATCGATTGTCATTTCGTTCACGAACCTTTTAAAGATATTTGACAGTGCCGATTCCATCCCTTAAAGGATTTTCAATAGTGCCGAGGAAAAATAAAACATCAAATTCATTCATCTGAATATTAGTAAAGGTTATAATGATATCAAATCAAGATTTCAAACGCGTGCAATCATTAACCCTAATCAAGTATTGTCAACTGTGATCAAAGATCATAGCAAAGTATGCTATCCTATATGTAAGCTACAATGAGGAAGAAACAGCATTATACAACAGTATTACAATAATAAATATAGGTATAATATCAAAATGTAACTATTACTGCTTACAAGACAACTATAGTTAAAAGATTGGCTTAGAAGATTTAAAATTGACATGAAATTTATTTGCGGTTTATTTTAGAATGCAACACAAACACTGTACACATCAAATAGAATCTTTAAAAACATAAAAAAAGAGATCATTCACTATTTGTCATTACATATTACAATTGTCGAAATACCACCTAATAACATATCTGACAACGGATGAGTAGCTCAGACGAGTAATCTGTAAGCTCTAGTATCAGGCAGCGAATGATGGACGTCCATGGTTCGATGCCGGTCGTGGTATTTTGAACATTTTGTGAAATTCATCACTGCTTGAGAGGGTCCACTTCCAGTTACCGATTTTCTCCCCACAAAACATGTATTCATTCTCAGCTTGATCTGACGTATTTTCCAATATAGTTATTCCATGTTCCAATGAATTGTTAATCTTCAAATTTGAGATCAGCAGTCGGGTTCTGAAATATCAAATTCATTTAATTTTAACGTCAACGGGCAAGTAATTCTTCTACTAGTAAAATTGTGGTTTCCAGTTTCGGGCAAATTTTCAATATAGCAACATATCAAATTAGTAATGGAAGGGCCCTCCTACTTCCAGTTTATGTTTGTGGTCAGTTATGAATGATTCGATGCACGTGCAAGTAACGCGCGGCTTTGTGCGCGCAAATTTTATCAAAGCTTGCGCCAAATCTGTATCATGCCTTTGGTTTGTTTAAAATTTTATCAAATTCTCGAAGACTTCGTCCCCATTTTTTGTTCCGAAAATGTTCCAAAATTCCGGATTCATCAACTCTTAGAATATATGTCAATAGAATCCACGTTTTAGAAAACCTCGAGACAACTTTTAAACATTCTTTTAGTTTTAATTGTTATATTTATCCAATAAGTAAAGTAGACTTGACCTGCGATCCTGATAGGTAACAGTTGCGGTGGTCCTTTTAATGTGGTATGTTCCAAAACTGCTGTTAGCCCGAATTTGTGTTGTGATTTATTTCGTCGGTTTATATCCCTTCAACCTGAGGTATTTATTGTTAGACTAACAAAAAATTTACTCAAAGCAGTCTTTCTTACAAATGTGTGAAATAGTCTTAAAATATTTTCATAATTGTGACATAGAGTGAGATGAATTTTTCTTACGGGTGGAATTCCTGAGTGAGTTGTTCTGGAATGTTCTAGATGAAAACATGCTGTAATGAATGTAATGTATTATACATTTATGGCGCCATGGCCATCTAACTTGTGAACATTAATTTGGCCAATCACATGACCCGGACTGTCGGCTACACAATATTCCGATATGTTTACCAGACTTTCCCACGTGATAGCTTAGAGTTAGACCGCAGGACTTCAACATTTGTAATATTACTTGTATGCATCATACTTTAATTAAAGCCACCAATGTATATTCATATAACGGATTTCAGGACATTGAGCCACAAGATGTAGATTTCTCCGAACAAAAGAAACAGGCCCTGACAACATTGTCAGGGCTCATCATGCCATACCACTATCCGGACTTTGTTCTGATAAACGAAGGCTTGGGTCAGTAATATTATACGTGCATAGTATTTCAAATGTTAGTTATTCAAAATGCGTTTTCACGGTTAACATTCATTACACAAATTATTTTATAAAAATATTACAGGAATCATAAAGCAGTTGGGGAATAACAACGTCCCGGGATTAGTTTCTGATTCAGACGGCTCCCTCATTAGGGACATTTCTAATCCAGTAATCGAAAAGGCAGTATTGGTAACTAAAGCTGTCAGTTACAAGTCGAGTCCAAGCGGAGAGGATATGTCAAAACTTTACTGCCAGATAGCCTGTTTTTTACAGGTAAATGCTCGAACTCAATTTCTGTCTTACAAGGTGTTTTATAGTTTAAAACTAAATCTCCAAACTCTTTGATACAAGTTTGACATAATTGAGGGACATGATTTCAAATAAGTGACGTACTCAGCGTATAACTTGAGACAGCGTTCAAGCTGTAATTACATTACTAACAATTGCTAACACCAGATCTTTACACTTATCAGTATACTGCTGACCCTTGTAAGCCACCAAACGGGTTGATACTAGAAATCGACAAGTACGACTCTTTTGTCCGAGTTTGGCATGTTGACATTCTTCCCGATGTCGTAAGGGAGGCTCATAAAGTGTTTCTCACATACTTCTGTCACGATGAGGTAAACCTCGATTATATATATTATATTATAAATATACTAATACTGACAAAACTCGTGGTCACAGGGTGGAAGCTAATAGGATCCAATTTTATCGCATCAATAAAATATGTCGACCACAATGGCCGATGATATAGTGCATTAAAATATAACTCGAAGTTAACTTAAACTAAAGCTTACGAGCTGTTCTGTTCAAAACGTAATTCACCCTCAATCTAGGGTGTCAAAGAAATCAAGAAAGTCATTCCTCAAGCGATTAAAGAGCTAAGAGAAAAACTTCGGGAAATATGTTCAACAACAACGGAACATTTGGGAGATTTTCCTTTGTTAACCTTTTCTCAGGGAGAAATTCTCCCATGCCGGAGAAACTGCAACTATGTGTTTACCCCAAAAACTTTAATCGACAGACAAGGTTTGATCATAAAAATCATTTTCTCAAAAAAGTGATACAGATCTCAACCTTATGTATCAATAATGTTTTATCATCCGATCATAAACATCTCAAACACAATATTAATTGAAGAGTTTAATTTAATTTAGAATTTAAGACATTGATGATTTGATAACTGACAGTGAAATGGATTATCAGGAACCAAAGGAACATTCCTTATAGAAGCAATCAAACAAAGCAGAGAAGACGGTTTTGCGTATACTCTGCTGAAAGCAGCAAATATCATGATTTATACGCTCGCTGACATAGCACGTGCTAAAAGTAACAACACCTATTATTCAGGTATCTTGCTAATAAGCTATCATATTTCGCAATAATTCTATTCGATAAATATGACAGATAGTCCTAGAGATCTTTTGAATCAATTTTGGCATAGGTCAAATATAATAGAAATGATAAGGTACACAATTATGAATTTATTAAGCATTTCTGCACAGTAGATTGAAGCATCTCTAAATTAGCTACTATTTTTATTGTATTGCTGTGCAAATGTGATTATATTTCTAATTCTATTTTCCATATAATAGACCGATCCATAATTTCAGTATATTGGTTTCCAGCGGCTTCTGATCTTAGTGTTGAGGTAGACAAGACTATTACAGAGCATGTCTTAACGGAGTTACGCAGAAGAAACCTTAATGTAGTTGCGTGCTCCTTCGATGGTAAGTCTCATCTTAGAGTTTCAACAGGCATGAAAGGAGAGCCTCAAACATACATGCAGGTGGTGAGAAACCACTGGGATGAGTGCAAAAAGGTGAAAACCGTACAAGACCTCATCGATGTAACAGCTGAGGAAACTGGAGAAGTAAAGAGGTTGAGTCTGCTCTGTTTACTTCGAATTCACAGATTGAGGTAAGAGATGTTCGTAACTGAACTGACACTTTCAAAAAGATAATAAATTGAAGTTTAGGAACACCACTATAAAGCTTATACTCAGATGTTAATAAATTTTTATGAATGTTAAGGGTTCAGTCTTAAGTAACAAGGGTCACTTGCCCACCTAGCAGTAGCTACGAAGATCAAGAAGCTCCCCGCCTTCAGCAAACTCCTAGAGATACCAGAAGAAGACTCCTTCTACCCTCTCCCCTTTACTGGAGAGAATCTCTCTCAGAAGCTCAAGCTAAAGGATTGTCTGTTCGATAAAACACCTGGCTCTAAGAAGAATAAAGAGGTTTGACATTTTAAACTTTTAAACAGGTTCTCATTGCTACATTCTTACTGAGGTCAGAGTTATATCAAAAGGTATTTAAGTTGCCAGCTAACAAGATTTTGAAACTTTAAAGTGCACCTTAGTTTTAAATACAACTAGACGATAAACCTGCTGAAAAAGTGCGAAAATTAAAGACTTATTATTCCCAGGTTAGACCCAGGACGGTGAACGAGCCGCCCAGAGGTGCCGTTCCTGTTAGGACAGCCGGTTTCCACAAAAGGAATGAAGAAAGATAGAACAATTTAAATGTTTGATTGTGAAATGCATTACGTTTATTTTTTTTGTTTTCCGATATATGTTTGAAGAGTTGACTTCAAGTTTTAGTAGAGTTTAGATAAAATGACTGACACACAATGTTACTTATTTTACCCTTTTCCAGAGAGTACTATTTTAAATACTATGATTAATGAAAGCATGCTATTAAAAATAGAGTACATACCATTGTTCGAAGTCTGCAAAATCGGACGGGCTGACGATTGTTATCGGCTGCGTTCTCATATTTGAGCTAATTTAAAATATAGAAGGTTAAACGACTATCAATTATATCAGACAGCATCAGCAAAAACTCTATCCAATAATGAACATAGCATAGGTGATGTAAGCAGTTTCCATCGAGCAACAGTGGACGATGAACAGTTTAACTAAATCGCAAACACAGCGTACATCAACATATTTGTATTATTAACACAGCGTGTAAAACAGATGACGCGCGTTGAACACAAGCGAATTCAAACTGTCAAATTTGACGCTGGCTCCAATATCAGGAAAGAATCATGAAACCAAGGCAACTTGATTCTATTATCCAACGCGACATTGGTTTGAGCGCATTATCGACACGTTTTAAATGCGCAGAACAATTTTGTGCGCGGCACTAGCATTTTAAATTTTCAAAATTCAAATCATAGCCAGAGTTATGGTTATTTTTCAAGACAAATTTTGAGGCAAATTTTACGTGTAAATTATCCATTTTTCATTCATGATCACTCATAATTTGAACAATTTACCTTGGATTGAATTGAACTCTTCAGTATTCGATGATTAAAACAATTGTTTTAAGAACAGAGTAGTTTTAAAGCTAAACATTCGCAATTTGTCTTAACAGGAGTCTTGGGAGAATTATAAAAATGAAATTTAAACGTTTTAGCGGCGCATGAAGCCCGCGGCTTTCGCTGGGGTGCTTAGACATCATACTATTGTGTCCAATTAGCGGTTAGGTCTCTAAACTCGTAGCAGAAAACACGTCTTTTTGCCCGTAAGAGCCTCTACTATAATGGATGATGATTAATCACTCTACACTCGACTGTCACGTGACTTTTTCAACCCGTCCTCTAGCTGTTCCTGAACGACTATTCAAAACCCTAACCATCTAATCTGATCCTAACCCTAACCCAATACTAAACAAAAACATATGCCCTAACGAGAAATTAGACTAACTTCCTTAGCTTATACGGTGTCCTTAGCTCACGTGATCGAGACAGTTTTTCGCCAATATCTCGTCAGGGGAGCATTTTAACCCTATGTCATTGGGGTGATTCGAAATCAGCGTCCGAAAATACATCGATCGAAGTTGGTTTCAACGGTCGAGGGCCCTTTTAGAACAATCTCTAAAATGTAAAATCGACTAGAGTGATTTAGCAGCCAGCAGCGCACGCATTAATACACGTTTCATATTACCCCACGCTGTGGCCCTTACTGGGCCGCACTCAGCCTGTCATTCCGCCGAATCTCTATTTATGAACATAATAGCCTGATGTCCCCAGGTAATGTGGCCCCTGCCGCAGCGAATAGCCACGAAATGATTTAAAATAAATCAGTGCCGGGACGTGAGAAAAGTTGCATATCACTTTTGTGCGCGCACTTTCTGTGAGAATTGAGAAAATATAAATGTGCAACATATGTATATTAATTGAAATCGGAAGGGGGTAGGGTAGTGTTGTCATCATACGTTGTATGACCTGTCGCGCACGAGTGCGCGGCTCCCCCTGTATCCGCGTTGAAACTGTACACTATCAACTATAGTCGTTGAAACTCTACACTATAGTGAAGCGACAGTGTGTCACCACGTGATAGTGATACAAGGGTAGGGAGGTTGTGTGTGTGTGTGTGTGTGTGTGTGTGTGTGTGTGTGCGTGTGTGTGTGTGTGTGTGTGTGTGTGTGTGTGTGTGTGTGTGTGTGTGTGTGTGTGTGTGTGTGTGTGTGTGTGTGTGTGTGTGTGTATTGTTGATTACGAGCTTAATCACTCTACCATTTACACATGACGAACTTCTAAATGTTTCTAAAGAGCCTCCGACAGTTTAAACCAACTTGAATCGATGGATCACGTGAAATGAAATTGACCATATAAGCAATAAGGAAGTTACTCTTATTTCACGTTGTTGTTTTCTTTCAGTGAACAGTGTTGCAGTTTACTGCAATTAACATGACGATATTTATTTAGCTAGTGCTTTCCACACTTATCCATGTTTTTTTGGTTATTAAACATGTAACTGTAAGATGTAAGAAAGGCTTGGGCCTGGGTGGCCCACTAAAAGTTAGCATGTCACAGTGCAGGAGGGGCTAAGTGCAAAGAAACTACTACTAACTGCTGCTCACTGCTGCTCACTGCTGCTCACTGCTGCTCACTGCTGCTCACTGCTGCTCACTGCTGCTCACTGCTGCTATGGGCGCGCGCGCGACAGCAGCAGTGAGCAGCAGTGAGCAGCAGTGATCGAGCAGCATTAATTGACGATGTCAATTCATCTCAGCTCGGCGCGGCACAGTATATATAGCGCATCTCACCGCTGTGAGAAGCCTCATTGATTGCGCGGCGCGGCACAGTAACGCATCGCGCTACAATGAGCAGCAGTGAGCAGCAGTTAGCAGCAGTTTCTTTGCACTTAGCCCCTCCTGTGTCGAGTTCTATTGTTTAATTAAGTAATAGCATGTTTTGAGCGAAATCAGTTTCGCGAATATCGCGAACTGAGATGTGGGCTATTTTTTTCATTTTTGCATATTTGAACACAGAATCTACAGTTAGGTCATATTAAGCTCATGATCATAGAGACTATGAAGTTTAGGCTCACCTTTTATATAAAGTTGGTTTCATTCACAAATATTGATATTTGACCAATTTATGGGCGAAAATCGATCAAATTTGGTGCGTATGCCCAAATATGGGTATATATATGGTTTTTGGCTCATAACTCAGTTATTTTATGTCCAATCTTGATGAAAATTTATATACGACTTCAGGGTACCATTAGCTACAAGTACAAGTACAGCACCTAAATCGGGGTTTTGAGCATGTTAAGATGATTTGGCATAATTGGGCATAATTGGGACCAAAAATGGGCGTGGCTGTCCCGCAGGCACCCGGAGTCCGTAACCCCCTCAAAAGTTTGGTCACCGGCCCTAGTTTGTTGGTCAATTCCTATCTCAAAATCAAATTTCACAAAAAATCAGGGTGAACCCCCCTTAAGTACTACTATTGGATACGTATTACGTGATGGGCGCTCAGAATTAAATTTACTCTAATTAATTTAATGCAGTCGGTTTCAACTGAGCGAGTTTATACTTTTTCGCAAGTTTAACTTTTGCACTGTTTATACTTTTGCAAATCAACTGAGATAGTGAAGTCCCGGCCGTAGGCACGGGTTACACTGGTGACTAGTATACACTAGTGACTAGTATTACATATTATATAGACGCTTTGGCAGTCAATTGTAGCCTAAATTCAAGTGTCCGTAGATTCAAAAGTATAAAAGATACAGTCATAATCATCACTTGATGATGTCATCAAGTTAACTGTTTTTAAACTTGATTTTTTATAAAGTAATAACTTTTCAAATCGATTGTTTTCCATTAAGGAGTTATTTAATGTTAATTTTGAGGTCACATTAAAGTTAGATAATTGTCCAAGCATTTTGAAAATGTGCCGAAAAGTTTTCATAGCTTACTCTTCATAAAAATATTTGCTCTTGACGTTAGTACTTTTTTAAAGAATGAATTTATAAAAACACAAAAGTTGTGAATTAGTATTCTCTGGTGTTGGACCATCCCTTGGGTTGTGGAGCTTAATTTTGCTTCCTATAGATCTATATTGTGTTATAGGCTATAAGTTTAATAACACCACTTTTTAAGAGCAATGTTTTATCTAAACAAGCATTGATTATTTAGGGTTTTCTAAAAACATCATCTATTCTAGCATTTATTACATGGTTACCTAATCCTATTAAAGTATTAATAGATTAATAGCTTCGACTAATAACAGACTAGAGTCTTCGATCAAAACTGTATGGACTGCTGTTTCAAGATTAGACTGAGTATCTTTATTTTTGAGACACGTATCAATCTTACGTTTTCTCTCGATATCTCGAACCCTCGACAACATGCTCTTGATCTTTTTTTCTGCTTTAATTTACCGTGCCCATTCTGAGGGGGATCAAAGTGCACTTCAATTTGGACAAACAATCGGGGACTACATGCAGCTAAAAGATGGTATAATGGACTCATCGACATCACAGTTTTCTGTGTGCACTTGGGTCAAGAATAGATTTGATGCAGAGAACCCAACAGTGCTGGACTACTGTCCTCGAAATGTTGCTAATTCCGACATATTTCTCGGTTCTAACGGCAAGTTCAACTGGGTGGTAGGTAGTAATCTCAATCTAGAGGATGAGTACAATGTTCCAAATGGTGAATGGTTCCACCTCTGTTGGACCTGGACTACCTCTACCTACATCACCACAGTCTACCTTAATGGAGATGTAATAGGATCTGGAGCTACTAATGAGAGGGAGCTAAAGACAGGTTGGAGGATGAGTTTGGGAAGCAATGCAGAGGAAACAAAGGAATCACGTTGCATCTTTGGGGGTGATATGTTCAAGTTGAACATTTATAGTAGAGTCCTCAGTTTATCTGAGATACAAAGAATGTCATCTGACATGTGTTCTGTGGAAGAGGAGCTACTTACCACTATTAAGATTCTAAGTTGGAGGGATGTAATATCAAGTGAAAAAACTGGATCAGTGACTGAGATCACGTCCGGATGCACTGATATAGGGACACTGGCTGATACTGTGATGAGGTCGCAGAATAACGAGCAAGAGTTGGCTCAGACAAAGACTTTCTTGAATACTCTTAACAACTCGCTCACAACTACTCGTGATGAACTAAACAGAACCATGAAGCAGGCTCTAGCGGCAACAAAGACCAACCTGGAGAAGCGACTAGACATCCTGGGCACCGATCACAAAGATAGCAATAGTAAGTTAAATACTTGATAAAATCTTAATCCAAACCAGGCAACTCCTATAAATTATAACCAAATAGTATAGGCTAATAGTAATATGATAACAAATTAATTAACGTGTAATTATTTTCAGAACTATATCTAACTCTGGTGAATGCTAGCACAACTACTCGATATGATCTAAACAGAATCAAGCAGGAACTATACAATACCACGCAAGATCTAGAAGCAACAAAGACCAACCTGGAGAAGCGACTAGACATCCTGGTCACCAATCACAAAGATAGCGAGAGTAAGTTAAATACTTGATACGGTTAAAATTGATTAATAATATCTATTTATAAGAATATTTTGAGTAAAATATCATTTAATTGATTTGTTAAATCAATGACCCATGTCCCACCATAATCATCCAAAACAATAAAAATTAGAAGAGAAAATTTAAATTTACATTATGATATGATCAAATGATGATAAATGTAATTTAATTTATCTTGATCATGATGGCATGCGAAGTGATAAGGGTTCAAACTTAAGAGGCAGAAGAAAGCTGCTAGCTGAACACTAGAAGCTTCTGTACCAAACACATTGTGCGATTTGCACTACACGTGATTGTATTAAGTATTAACATTCATGTTTCATAGCACAAGTAAAGGGAGATATGATTAATGATAGGGTGGGACAAACTTCAACTATAATAAACAGTTCGGATACAGTTTTCGGTATTCGGTTCGACCGAATAGCTAGAGATTCGGTTGATTAAATATTCGGTTGATTCGGTAATCGGTTACTGAATACCGAATTCTACCGAATACTGAATATTTGATTATTCGGTATTAACACGACGAGCCCAAAATATTACAAAATCACAATTCAACCCAAGCAACTTTTATAAATTAACCGGATAGTTTAGGCTAATACAATAACAAATTAATTAACATGTAATTATTTTCAGAACTCTATCTTACTCTGATAACTGTCTTTGGGGCAATACCAGGAGTTCTCCTGATTGTCCTGACTGCAATTCTTCTCTACAAAGTGGCGGCAAAAAAGAAAACAGACCAGCATGTTGTCATGAGCAACCTTGCCAGGGAAACTCCCAGTATGTGCAGTGTACGAGGCCCCAGTATGGAAATGACACTGGAGGAAGAGTATGCGAAGAAGTAGACGAAGACAATTATACGATAACATAATTGATGTTGAAGAGCTAGATAACACAGATGGAAGAATTTTTTGAATTATTTGAATTAAGTATAAAATTGTACCATTCAAAATATTGCATTGGTCAAAATTAAACCAACACTGTATAAATTCACAGCTCCTCAACTTAAATTGATCAATGCAATACTGAAAAAAACTCATAGTTATGAAATATATTTCTCCCTGATAATCTGTTGAGTTGGTTATAGTTTTTGATTATTAACATTTTAAAAATTGTACTTTAAAACTATTTTTCTAACATAAATCGAAAGTGTTTTATTCTGCTCACATTTTGCAAAATTGTATGTAATACATAAACCTGAATCTCCATTTGAAATGATTCGACAAAATTAGCCAGTTTGGAAAATATAAACGCATATCCGCTGCTGATGTCATGAAGTCAACATACAATTTACCTTCTACGATTGGTTCCTTACAAAAATTCCGCAACCGGTATGTTTATTTTTCCAATGATTTACAAGACCAGATCTCCAACGGGAACTGTATTTACATAGCTCACATTTATAAGGACGTTCATAGGAATGTGTTCTCATGTGACACCTCAAAGTTAATTTCAAACTTGCCCGAAAACTACACAAATTGCACCCGTATGGTCGCTCCCCTGTGTGAGTCCGTTTGTGTGTGGTCAAATGTCCATTCTGAGTGGCTGAATAATTGCACTGGTCACATTTGAACGGTCTCTCTCCAGTGTGGATCCGGAGGTGCATTTTCAGTCTAGCTCGTGATGCCGCTCTATAGCTGCACTCGTTACACTTAAACGGCTTGTCTTCAGCTGAGTCACTTGTATCTTCGTATTCTATGTGCTGATTTTTTGGATCCTCTGTTGTCCCGGTGACTTTTGCTTTGGAATAACACATATCGCATATGAAGTAACGCTGTTTTTTGTGTGATGTCATGTGAACAGATAAAGCGACTTTCCACACGGTGGAAAAGTTACATTCCTTGCAGAAGTACTTTCCATCTAGTCGACCAACAGAGTCGCGTGTTGGATAGCCCTCGTGACTTATCTGACACAATTCACAATTACAGAATTTGTCTTTTGCAGGAATTTTCTGTGTTTCAACTATCTGAGGGTCCTTTTCTTGCTCCATTTCGTCCTTTTTATGCACATAACGTTTTCGTTTTCTCACAGGAAGCTCTAAAGATTTCATGCGATCATATCTGTCAGAGTATAAGCCACAGTTGAGACACACGTAGCAAAAATTGGTGCTTTTCTGCTTTGAAATGGTCTGTTTGTTTAGTCTTAGATCCGGGTGATTTATGACTAATTCTTTCGTCGACATCCCTATAAAAATAGCAAGGTAAGAAAAGGAAAGAAATTATAAATGATAAGATAATCATAGATGATAAGCTTTAAATAAATAACTACAATTAATTTGTAGGTCGTACTTTATAAATTGAAAAACAAATTGCAATTGCCCAAATTGCAAAATCTTAATTTGCAGTAACAGCAAAAAACGAATATAACTACGATCATGATCGTAAAAACCAATACTAGTTTATTATGTCGCTTTATAAAGCCATCACATCCGGGATTAGGTGTCATTAGGGTTACTACAATATACAATATGTACATACCTTATCGGACATTATTTGGACGGACATTACATGGACGCTGGAGGCCCTAGCGTTCATCTTAATGTCCGTTCAAATAAAGTCCGTTCAATTAATGACCGTCCAAGTTAAAGTCCGTTGAAATTTTTTCAAAAATTTTTCCATTTCGAACTTTTTGTCCAGAATATGACAACTATGAAAACTTTATTGTGCCGTAAGTTAACGACGGAAAGGTTCTCCTTGGTCTGCCGGAGGCACAGAAAACTCTACTAGTATATGATGTTTTCAAGGGTCACTTGGCGGAAAAAGTCAATGAAATTATGGCACTCAACAACATAGTTCATGAGCTAGTCCCCGCCAACATGACAAACTTGTTCCAGCCTCTAGATATTACGGTAAATCGTGTTGCCAAGGACATTGTCCGACGTTGTTATAGTTCATATTACTGAGGATAGGTAATGAAACAGTGCTAGAGTGCTAGGAAAGCTCCACGTGATGTTAAGGTTAACCTAAAGTTGTCAAGATAAAACCACTTCACGCCGAATGGCTTGTAAAAGTTAACACTGAAATGCAGGACCGGGGTAGTTTGATAAAAAAGGTTTCCATAAAGCTAGAAATCACTGATGCTTGTTTAAGCATGGACTATTTCATGCACGAAAACCCATTTGATGAAGATGATATGTGATATTAGACACTGATCATGTACACATATTTTAACATTTTTACTGCTTGATGACAGCTTTTCTTACTTACTGTATAAAAATGGATTTAAAAATCATTGGCTGAAAATGAAATTAAAAAAACGTCAAAAAATTGAAAAAATTCGGATTTTTGATGGTTTTGAATGCCTTCGAGCGTTCATATTAATGTCCGTTCATGATTATGTCCGTTCATGTAATGTCCGTCCAAATAAGGTCCAATAAGGTATATATTGTTTCACGAATGAATATTTATGTAAACATTTAGCTTTGTAATTTTAATGTTAACTGTCAGCAGACGACGCCATCCACAAATATCCCTCAATATATATCCCTCAATATATATATCCCTCAATATATATATCCCTCAATGCATATCTTACACAAAATCTTAGTCGCATAGTAGCAGATTAGTTCGCTTTCGGTTCGAATAGATAAAGGGACGTAATATATATCCAGGTGTGAAGTGAGTATGAAGCAGCTTATTTTTTCTGTCAACTTATCCGGCCATGCATGTTTTTCAACCCCATTTTGTCTCAATTCATGATGTTTAAAACGATGTTCTAAGAAAACGTCCGGAATTCAAACGCATTTTTGCTGTTTTAACAGAAACTAGATTTTTAGCAACTTTAAAGAAGTATGTAATATCACCTATCAATATTTTATAACGAATAACACAACAGATAATACTGAATACACCCTCTAAAACTCTGCTGATCTAGGAATTGATCGGAAGTTACGACGTTGAGAAAATAAGCTAGAGGAAGTACAAAATTGCTTCGTTAAAAATGTTGCATCGATCAAAATTGTATGGATAGTGCAAAAATTCGCACAATCTACCACTCAACTTGAATGAATCAATGCAATATAATATAAACAAAATATTAGGTATAAGTAATAAAGAATGTAAACTTCTAAGCTTACCGCAAAGAAACTATTAAATTTAACGGATATGAGTCTTTCAACACTTTCTAGAGTTCGTATACTATTGATTGATATAAAGTCAATCATCACATTCACGTATGATATAATATTTGAAAATGTAAATTGACTAGCGGCACACGTACAATATATCATTTTCCGATGATGGCCAATGTCCATAAAGGAAAATACTTTTAAGGAGCTTATATCAGCCCTTAGCTTTAGAGTCCTAACTGTTCTATTTCAGTTTCGAGGGAAATGGTTATTTGTTATTACTATTAGTCCTTAGTCCTAACTGTTCTATTTCAGTTTCGAGGGAAATGGTTATTTGTTATTAGTCCTAACTGTTCTATTTCATTTTCAAGGGAAATGGTTATTTGTTATTAGTCCTAACTGTTCTATTTCAGTTTCGAGGGAAATGGTTATTTGTTATTGGTCCTAACTTAAACTAGACTGTTCTATTTCATTTTCGAGGGAAATGGTTATTTGTTATTTATATTAGAGCCGCCGAAGATTACGGCTTTTATTCGCCCTTAATTTTATTCAACTAATCTTAGATAAAATCCTATTATAATCCCCCCCTCCAAGTCCAATGATATTATAACATTAAACATAACAGACACCACACCCTCTAAAACTCTGCTGATCTAGGAATTGATCGGAAGTTACGATGTTGAGAAAATAAGCTGGAGGAAGTACAAAATTGATCCATTAAAAATGTGGATGATGATTAATCACTCTACACTCGACTGTCACGTGACTTTTTCAACCCATTCTCTAGCTGGCCCTGAACGACTATTCGAAACCCTAACCCTCTTATCTGATCCCAACCCTAACCCTAACCCAATCCCTAACAAAAGCATATGCTGAAAACCTAACCCTAACGAGAAATTCGACCAACTTCCTTATACGGTCATATCACGTGATCAAGAAAGTTTTTCGCCAATATCTCGGCAGGGGAGCATTTTAACCCTATGTCATGGGGGGTGATTCTGAATCAGCGTCTGAAAATACATCGATTCAAGCTGGTTTCAACTGTCGGGGGCCCTCTTAGAACAATCTCGAAGATCGACTGTAGAGTGATTTAGCACGCTCGTAAAAATGTTGCATTGATCAAAATTATATGGATAGTGCAAAAATTCGCATACTCGACCACTTAACTTGAATGAATCAATGCAATATAAACAGAATATTGGAGAGATAATTGTTGGAGAGATATTCTTGATCGATTAATTTGTTATTTCGTGAAAACTAAAGTTCGTAGTCTTAATTAATTCTTAAGTTTCAGCACTATAATCATCATTCCTTAAGAATATATATACGAGAAATAACAATTAAACTCCAGGAATAAAAATATACACATTATACTTACCATTATACTTACCATATTATACTTATGGGGGAAATTAGCGATACAAAATGCCCAAATTGAAAAATGTTTGTGTGCAGCAACAGCAAAAAAACAAACAAATCTACGATCGTCGGTGAAAATCAGAGCCTATGTTTATCATGTCGCTTTATCAATTGAGGCATTGCATCCGGGTACAGACAATGATAGCAAGGTCCATTGAGTTATACAAGGCCGAAAAGTTTGAGCAAAATTATCAATTTTATTGCTCTCTGGGACTTCCAAACAGGTTAAATTAACCTCTCGCAAGTACCTTCCTATCAAAAGTTTAAAAAATAGGCCATGGCCAGTTGGCCTCACAAATAAGCTATTCTGTAAAAAGCACATAATCCCGGATACAATCCCTCAATATATCTATACAATATTTTAAACTTGACGAAATTTCCCCGGCAACGGGGACATAGAAGAAAAAACACCGAAAATCGACCTCAAAATGACCCTCTGGTGAAGCCAAACCCAGCTCGCAAATGGAGTTGAAACCTCGCCATTTTTAGCAGGGTTGTAGAAAAAAGATAGGAATAGGCTATACTTATAGCATTCTTAGAATTTTGATTTAGGCTTTAGATTTTTTATAATTAACGTCGGAAGTGAGGTTAAATAATCGTTAGAATAATGGCGTTATTTTAGCAAAGATTTACTGCGCTGTTGTGTAGCAACGATAAAAATGCACGTGCGCGAGCAAGAACATCTTAACTACGCGCGTTGTTATGCTGTATGCTACGTCATAACTTCAAAACTAGCTCACATTTACGCTCACGCTATGACTTATAATAACATAAACCCGCCACGCAAAGGGTTTATATAACAGATCATCCCGCGCTAGCGGGATGATCTGATAAACACATACGAGTGCGCGCAGCGCACGAGTTTTGTGTTAATATGTAATCCCGAAGCGCCAGCTGAGGGATTACATTTATTTAGCCCTGAGCGTGAAGTGTTTATGGATTATAATTATCTCCGGCGATTTCGACAAGGGATTTAGACAACACGATTGGAAAGCAGTTCATCAATCTGAATGTCAAACCGATCTGTCATAGTGGAGCAATAGCTTGAACGTTAGCAGGAACAAGAGCTGGAAGGAGAGCAAGCAAAACAATACTATATTTAGGGCACGGACAAGGGTAGCTGGCTAGTCGCCAACTTCTCACGCCACGCGTTGGAGAAATTCCAAGAATTAGCTGCTTTGGCAACGTTCCCAGGAATTTGCGTGTAAAAGAAGTGGACGGTTACGATGTTTCATATCACGTGGTGCGCTTTCGTGTCACGTGGTATAGACTCGGCGTATGCTATTGGTGGCACGTGGTACGCACGTGACGCGCCCACGTGATCGCGCGTCTAACTGTTCTACTATTATCGAGTTCTAATCAGCAGTATCATTGATTATTGTAAGACGGAGAATTGAATGATAAACATCAGTTACGACTAAAAAGCGGGCCGGGTTTATACAAATTTCCGGGGCGGGATGATATCACCTCGAGATGTTTATCTAACAGCGGGCCGGGCTGAGTGATAATATGATCCCGCGTCGAAATCCCGGAGATATTTATAAACATAACTGATTTTTAAAATTTCCTCGAACAAAGCTTTCGACTAGCGGGTTTCTAGTAATATATATTACATAGTAATGGGGTATTAGATATTAGATAATGTGTTTCGTTTCGTTTCGTTTTCGTTTTGGTTAGAATAGATAAAACGACGTAATGTATGAGTATCCAGGTGTGAGCAGTGAGGTGAGTATATGAAGCAGTTTGTTGTTCAACTGATCCGGCCATGCATATATTTTCCCCAGAAATAATAATTAAACCCCAGAAATAACAATATGACTGTATTACATATAGGCAAAATTAACACAATTAGATATGAATATTTATTTTCACTACCAATGCATTCAAATTTAATCGCAAGTGCAACTGGTATGTTTCTTTTTCCAATGATTTGCAAGACCAGACTTCCAGCGAGAATTTTAGTTACAAAGCTCACATTTAAAAGGGTGCATATAGGAATGTGTTCTCATGTGACACCTTAAAGTTAATTTCAAACTTGCCCGAAAACTACATTAATTACACCCAAATGTGAATCCTGGGTGGCTGAATAATTGCACTGGTCACATTTGAAAAGGTCTCTCTCCAGTGTGGATCCGGAGGTGCATTTTCAGTCTAGCTCGTGTCATGCCGCTCTATAGCTGCACTCGTAACACTTAAATTCATGGTGTTTAAAACGACTTTCCATTCGGTGGAGAAGTCACATTCCTTGCAGAAATACTATCCTTGTAGTCGATCAAAAGAGCTCTCGTGACTTATCTGACACAATTCACAATTACAGAATTTGTCATGTGTTTGAACCATCTGAGGGTCCTTTCCTTGCTCCAATCCCTCCTTTATATGCACATAAGAGGACTATCTTGGTTGTTTTCTTCTCACAGGAAGCTCTAAAGATTTCATGCGATCATATATGTGAATGTCCGAGTAGTCAGTAGCCACAATAGAGACACAAGTACTCGTAGCATAGCCATAAATTTGGTGTTTTTCTGCTTTGAAATAGTCAGTCTGTAGAAATAGCAGAAAGATGTAAACAGATACGATAATAATATATGATAAACCTTACTCTAATAACTACAGTTCAAATTGAATTGTGGAACAGGAAAGTAAGTACTTAATTGAAAACAAAATTGACCAAATGGCAAAAATTGCTTGGCCCTAAGTATGGGCATGGCCCTTGCAAAAGTAAATTCCGCTAAAATAATACCGGAAGTCATGGTGAATTGAGGCATTGTATCCGGGTTTGGCTGTTAGAATGTTGCAAAACCGCTGTTAGTGTTATGTACGTGTGCACCAACTTGTTTACTTTTGATAGGAAGGTATATATCTTACTGGGCCGCGCTCAGCCTGTCATTCCGCCAAATCTTTATTTATGTTAATGAAATTGAATATAATAGCCTGGGGTCCTCAGGTAAGTATATATCATGATCACACTTTTGACCTTAAAAAACGCAACCAAGTGACATTTGTTGATAACTCGTTCAAATGTTATTTAGAGCTTTTATAGTTCTGTAAAACTGCAGTTGCAATTGTTCTACTGCTAGAATATTTGGTTGTTCGGGTGAATATTTGGTTGTTCGGGTCGACATCAAATATCGACCCCTGCACGTGTACTACATACTTCCAAATGTTAAATTTATCCCAAAAGTACTGGACTATTAGAAACAAAGTGATTTATAATTATACACTACCTCATCGGACCTTATTTGGACGGACATTAATTGAACCCTGGAGGCCCTAACGTTCATCTTAATGTCTGTTCAAATAAATTCCGTTCATTTAAGGTCCGTCCAGGTTAAAGTCCGTTGAAACTTGGAACTTTTTCTTACTTACTGTATAAAAAATGGATTTAAAAATCATTTGCTGAAATAAAAAAAAGGATTTTTGATGATTTTGAATGCCTTCTAGCGTTTATATTAATGTCCGTTCATAATTATGTCCGTTCATTTAATGTCAGTCCAAATAAGGTCCGATAAGGTATATCCTACTCCTAGATTCAATTTAATAATATAAAATGAACTATGTAATCCAGCAAAATGTAATTTTATTCCTTGGTTGCCAACTTTAAGGTCAGAAATGAAAAATATGTAACGATGATAACAGACCAATTATTGAGCTATGGTAGCCTCGTAGTTGATTTGTGGTTTGCAGTACGTCTTCCTGATTTTCCAATGCTTAAAATGCATGTGTTTTTTCTGTTCAGTTCCGTCTATTTTTCCATTTGTCAATCAAATGATCATGATGCTTTTGTCAGTAAATGAAACTTCGTCGAATGTTAATAGGTTGGATATTCATTAAGGTGAGTTGCGATAGCTTTTGGTGTGGTAGTGGTTACGCAACAAAAATCAAGTCTTCGCAAAAGGACATAAAATGAACTGAAAGGGACTGTTGATAAAAACGAGTGAAAATTGTGGATAATATTAATGAGTGAAATAATCCTCGTGCATTTTTTTTCGAGAGTTTTTCTAAATCAAACGAGTTTATCCAGTTTTGATTAAACCGGGCTCCTTTGAAATAAAATGTGAAAAGATGTATCGACAATCCAAGCAGTAATTTTAACCCAGAAAATCGAACATTAAACTAGGCTAACAGTAACCATGATCAATACAAAGAAGTGAAATACAATTATCTGATACAATTAGTGCTAGATACAACACAATCTCGCGATATAATCGGATATTGAGGTGTTTCTTCCGGGAGGCAATAAATCCCACGGTGCCTATAAATCACTCTGCACTGGAACTTTGAGATTTTTCTTAAAGGGTCCCCAATCCCCGGCAGCTGAAACCAACTTCAATCGGCGTATTTTTCAATGCTGATTCCGAATCATCCCACATGATATAGCTTAAGCTATAGGTTAAAACGCTTCCCTGACAAGTTATCTATATCAGCGAAAGAACTGTTTTGATCACGTGAAATGGCTATTTAAGTGTAAATGTTAAGTCAACTAACTCATAACTTCCTGTCTCATTATTGACCCAGCCACTCGTGCATTAAATAGTTTTTCCCGACCGAGAGCTAAAGCCTGGATTAGGGGACAATTTAATCTTCAAATGTTTAACTTTATCATTATGTATGTCATCACTCATGAGGGCAACACAGCATTACCTATAAGTATAACAAAAGAATTACCTGTAACAAAAGAAAATACAATATTTTCAAAACTTTCCTAAAATCTTCATGAAATTTACAAGCGGATTTTGTTACAATTGCATTATTATATACCTAAAACTCATATACACCCTTAAACATTTCCCACGCGTATCTTGATTCTTAAATATAACGCATAAAATTCAACATCAACAAAAAATGACCCAGCGCGGGCCTGCTGCCACTTTCTTACCATAGGTCTGAGGTCATTCACATCATGTGTTTCACTGTTAATTCAGAGCCGTCAGCCGCGCCAATTTTGTTGTGAATGACCTTAACCTACGGTTATTCGTAGAGCATAGAGAAGTGAGTAAGATCAGCAAACTGAGAGCAAAATACAATAAAAATGTTGGCTAGTTTGAAATATTTTCGGTTTAGAAGCTGATTTATTTTTAAAACAATATTAACATCAAACCTAAATATATTGCATTGCTTTGTTTCACAAATACATGTACTACAATTTGCAGTATAGCCATTAGTGAAATAAAACGAATTCTACGGGTTAAATAAGAGTGAGAATGAATTTAAAGCATTTTCTTCAATATTTGGGATGTCAACAGCAATTTGGGGTCGTTTACAATTCACATGTTATTTTTACATGATCACTGAGGGAGAGGGAGGCCGGGTTACTAAATGATTTCGCTAAAATGCTTTCAGACTTGAACTCAATACCTATGGGTAAAACTGATCACAGAGCGGGGTTAAAAATTGGTCAACAAGTGATTAGGTATTATCCCAAACCCAGGATACATGACATAAAAGATTCGTTTTCACTTGTTCGCATGAAAAGCATTAATATGAACGACCCATTTCAAGGTTTCAACCCTATGAGTATTGCTGAAAGCACAGTGTAAGGCCTACACGGACCGCCTCTAACTAGCCAATCCCTGTTTACATGCCGTGTAGCAGGGGACTAGAAAGAGCTAAACTAGTAAGCTCTTAATAATAAAAAACATTTACAGTTCATCAGCTCAACATATAATCTCATCTATCTGAATCTTACAGTAAATACTGAGGAGGTGGAACAAGTAAATCTAACAAGGGGTCGTTCACATATTACGTAATCACTTTTTGTCCAATTTTTAACCCCCCGGCCCCCTCCCCCTCCGTAATAATTTTTACCCATAGCTATTGTGTAAAAATTACAATAGCGTAATCATTTGGAAACCCCCTTCCCCCCTCGGCTGATTAAGTAATATTTGAACGACCCCCAAGTAAGACTAATACATAATCAAGGGTCGACCGAGGGCAGGATTTGCGACCGAGGCCGAGGAAATTTTGCCGAGGTTTCATTTTGTTGGCCGAGGAAAAAATCAATATTCCTCGGTAAAACCGAGGCCGAGGCCGAGGACTCGGTCGACCTTTGCAAGTGGAACAATTTCGCCGAGGCCGAGGAATAGCAACTTAATTTTTAACCGAGGCCGAGGCAAACCGAGGAATTGTCCTCCTAACCGAGGCCGAAGCCGAGGAAAAATCGCTATTCCTCGGTAAAACCGAGGCCGATGCCGATGACTCGGTCGACCGTTGTACATAATAGTAAAATACTCATTGGCCGTTGCTTTTAAGTAACATCGAACGCTCCAAATAACGCCAAGTTTTTCATTGAATTTGTTAAACCTAATTACAAATTGGAAACTTCACTCCTCGTTTTCGAGCTGTTTAAAAACACCTGTTCATTTTAAAAACTGATCCCCTAAATTCTAATTTCCCACAAAGTCTCTACGTCCTTAAATCACTATGGTTTCCATTAACAGATACAACAGGTGAGTCTGAGTTGCAAATGTCCCCTGAGTCTACAATAGATACGTCCAGAGCAAGTAGTCTCTGTTCTATCGACTCCTGAGTTGGTTGGGCCCGGTGAGTATTGACGGAACTGTCCACTCCAAACGTTATCTCTTCTTTCTCGCAACCGTATCTGAAAAAGAAGAAAGGTTAGTACCTGAAGGTGTACATCCTTCTGTATAAAGATGGGTGGACTAATCACGTTATCATATTGTTTTTCATAACTTACGAGACAATGTCAATTCCCAATTCCCATGATATTTGCAGTATTTAATGGACGATTTTTTCCATCGCCTAAAAAGGCAATAGATGGTTAGAAGTGGTAGGATTTGAGAATGGGTATAGTGGGTATAGGTTTTTCGTCGTGTCACAAAGCAAAACATGCATTAACCTCCGCAAACACGTGCTCCTTTACAAATTATCTTTTGATGGTCGCGCGCGCATTTTACAATGCTTTTATGTCAAGGTGTACTCTATACCAAGAATCGAGCTAATAAATCGTGTACGGCGCGCATGTATATCTCTTTTCGCTATTATACATTTTGATTCGCATTGATATTTGTCGTTTAAGCTTTCGTTAACTTCATGCGATACAAACTTCTCATTTTGTTGTGGGTGCTTGGTGCAACCCGATATTAGTAATCCGTTATGTTGTTGTATAAATTATGATGTTATGACTATCATGTTGAACATGATTGCCCATAGATTGATTCATTATATTTAGACGAAATGAACGATACATTTTATTATGATTCACATTGTATTAACTACCACAGATTTTATTGGGTGACATCTGTCCGACAGTCGAATTACCGGTTTCGGACAAGAGTCGCTGTCAGATAGGAGTCGTTTTTGGCGACATCTGTCCAACTTTCGGATCACATTTGCAATTTCAGATCACGTTCGTATTTTACAAGCTCACGTGTAATCTTGTGACGTTGCTCCCACAGTCCTAATATAATGCTGATTTGATCCATTGAGATCTGATCCATCGATACGTGATTGACTATTTGAGGACAGGATCATGCTAGCCGTACACTAACAAGCTGTAACAAGCTGCCAATCACATCACAGCCTACATTACACACAGGAGAGCGGTATGGAGATCAGTTATTTATATGAGTATTGCTGAAAGCACAGTGTAAGGCCTACACGGACCGCCTCTAACTAGCCAACATTTAAACTATTGTCCAATTTTTGACATCAAATGAAAATAAACTATGGTAGAGTAAAGAGTTCAGCTCAGGTCATATCTCAGTTCAGATCATGTCTCTAATTGGAAAATGGAAATGTGTCGTATTGCAATTAGATCACAATTTCGGACAGATGTCTTTTTTTTCTGGTAACATATTGAGTCGGACAAGAGTCGCTGTCGGACAGATGTCCTTTTAACTGCATCATGCATATCACCGCACAGGCTGCGCTACGGTGTCCGGTCGTTTAACTTTCGATTCAAATAATTGACAACGGCAATCCCTCCATTTTGTTCTCTGTAACGCCCCAAAGAAATTTGGTAATTTAACCAATATGAAACGATTGTTAATTGTAATTAATTACGGGCGATGGAAATCTAGCGTCCGCTAACCGGCGCAATTCTTGTTAATCGTTACTTTTTAGTCGTTACAGCCTTCTAAACAGAAAAAATAAGAGAATTACATTCGATATTACACATCAATTGATCTGGTATTACTTTCTGACTATTAATCCTTTTTCCAACTTACGCTACTGGAGTTATCTTGATGACGGTATGCAGGGGTATCTTAATGTAAGGTATCTCTTCAGTTGATAGGTTGAGGAAGTAGCCAACAACACATCTCAGCACAGCTTGGTGGCAAATTACCAATATCTGAATTAAATATTATGTCAAATATCTTGTCTATACGATACAAATTAAATGATTTCTGTCAAATAACATATATCTTTACAATCTGTAGAAATCGACTTTTGAACCATATTGAGAAACGTAGAAAAACAATAAAATTCATATGAACCGTGACAAATCGGATACGCTTATCGATTAAGATATTGGAAGAAAATAAATAACCTGATCCTGCTTCTCAAGATCCATGATAATTGGCTCCAGTCTACAGCAGATATCCTGATACGATTCTCCTTGAGGGTACCTGGGGAGACATGATAATGAGGGGGTGGGGTGGGGGTGGAGGTGGGGGTGGGTGGGGCGAGGGGGTTTAAGTGGGATACTCATTACTCGCAAGTCATGATCACCATAACCCACATTATTAACAGCAGGAAACTATAGACAGTTGTGAGTCGGTTTGTCAACAATACACCGTGACTGTTTAGTGTAAAATCAGTTCCTACCAGTTCAGCTGTTTGAGTGAAAAATTTAAAATTTCCAACAACAATTTGTAATTTCTTAAAAATTTTGAATATATCCGGGTCACGTGATAAAACCTGTAATTATATTTGTCCAGGTCTCTGAGAGCAAACTCCTCCGGATACAGATCCTCTATCTCTTCGTAAGTTAGACCGTCACATCTCCCAGCGTCTATCTCGTTCAAAGATTTGTACCTGAGCAAATTTCAGTTAATTCTTGTACTTTTTTGGTTACATATTCAGATACATTTTGATTTTTTTCCTTTCGACGAAGTCAGGTATTAATTGATTAGAACTGGCATCAAGTGAGGTCTGCTAAGCTCGGAAAAATGAGCGCTAATTTTGGTGATAAGGGAGAATATGCCCAGCGATGAAGGGGCTCAAAGGTGAGTAGGTGTTCTCAGAACTGACCTCTGGACGTTTTGGTTAGGAAGATGGGAGCATGTCTCGATAGTTCTCTTCATAATACTAGTCCACACTGGAACATCCGTAAGATTGTTCTCCTGGACAAATTTCCCCAACTTCTTTGCGTATCTTATACCGTTTTCCGTTAGATTGGTGTCCCCTGAGTATTTATTCCGATATCATCATAAATATAACTACAAACAAATTAAAAATGGTTACACAATATTGGTTGTGTTGAATTTTAATTTTCTAAGTTACCAACAAATAAATAACTCGTTATCCATAATAGATTGATGGAACAGCGTTATAGTTATGTAGTTATATGCAGAGCAAAATATTATCTTACCGCCAATTTTAGCTTCTGCGTTGAACTGACTCTCGCCGTGTCGTGAAAGGTAGAGCGTAGTTTTGGTATGAGGTCGGATATTCATCAGGAAATAGGCAGACTTCGACTGTACCGTACCTATCGTATAATTAATAAGAATTACCAATAAAGTGTCGACGCACAAAATGGAATTAAGAAATAATATACTATGTTATCTATGTTTTTGTGGTAAACGGTCTACTGTATCATTTGCGGTTTGGATATCAATGTTTTAAAATGAAAACCCTTCCTCCCAACAGCATATGAAACTGTTATACATGAACGGCTACAATACATGATATACATGATTAGTAAAAGAGACAAACAACACTAATATGATTGGAGCGAAGTCGCGCCTAATTATCAACTAACACTCCTTCATAATACGTTCCAACTTATAACATAAGCCCAACCAAAAGAAGAAAATACGTCAGCTGGAACTAAAATTGTAAACAAGAAATGTGGTGCAAGATAAATATACGCTTTATTTATAGAATAATTGTGCACGTATCTGACAAATACAATGTGCAACTGTGCAGCGTACTAATTAGGTTGAAACGGTGTACTCTGTCTTTATCAAAACCAGGTACAACTTATCGCGGTACAAATTCAATGAAATACAAGAATTATTCTAGATACGTTTTATTGAGGGTAATTCCTGGAATATTCTATAATTTTCTGATAGTACGAGGTTTGCAAAAATTTAATTATATTTTGAAAATTTCATTATGATTTGTAAATTCGGTACTGAAGCAACTATGGATATAATATAATAAGGATTCTTATGACTTTTGTACGTCTTGCAGTGTAGGGTATGGAAAGGTAAAGCAATAATGTGACGAACGGTATTGGGGGAGCTTATCAACAATAGAATTATAAATCAGAAAATTCGAGTTTGTAAACATGGGGTATATCTTGGAAATTTGTTTATATTTCCTGTTACTCGGGGTAACGCGTGATGGCGGTTTACAAATTTGACGTTGCCAGTTGCAAAGGTTTTCAAAAATCAAAAACTTACATCATGACTTACTGGCGAGGTTATTGATGTGAAACTGAGTGATATTAGAAACTCTAATAAATGACAGTTCTCTATCCAGATTAAGACACAGTGCCTCGTAAGCCTTTTTGTAGTTCTGGATCCGTTCTGAGAAGTCCTTGAAAGCTGCATCAGGGTCACATCCCTGGTAGTCCGGACAACGGACCTTGTGCTCCTGAGGGTTATACAGTACTTTGAACACAACGGACCTTGTGCTCCTGAGGGTTATACAGTACTTTTAACAGGGAAGATAACGGACCTTGTGCTCCTGAGGGTTATACAGTACTTTGAACACAACGGACCTTGTGCTCCTGAGGGTTATACAGTACTTTGAACACAACGGACCTTGTGCTCCTGAGGGTTATACAGTACTTTGAACACAACGGACCTTGTGCTCCTGAGGGTTATACAGTACTTTAAACAGAACGGACCTTGTGCTCCTGAGGGTTATACAGTACTTTAAACACAACGGACCTTGTGCTCCTGAGGGTTATACAGTACTTTAAACACAACGGACCTTGTGCTCCTGAGGGTTATACAGTACTTTGAACAGGGAAGATAAAAAGAGAAACCAATACGGATAACATAAATCACTGCAGCTAGACTGAGACTGAGAAATAATTTTGTTTCAAAAACTTTCATGTACTGAAAACAGTGAAAGTTTCGCAAGTTTAAATAGTTAACAGTTGAACAACTTTTAAAACTGCACTCAAACCCACCTACCCTAATATTCATCTCCTCAATCTGAACATCGTCCAGTACACTCTCAATAAACAGGACCTGGATACCTTCTGGTGTGATCTTCTCTAGAATGAGATCCCTGCGGTCCCGAGTCGTGTTCGTTGCGTCTAGAATCTGAAAAAGGGGGAAAATCAATATTAGAGGGGTCGTTATTTTATTATGTAATCACGGATGGGAGTTCGACTGGGGAGGGAGGGGGTTTCTAAATGATTAATATTTATGCTGTGTGTATCTAATCATCATCAGTTATATATTGCATTTGGAAACGAAGGGAAACACGCAATGTTAGGCTTCAATCCTTCGTTAATAAACTAAATCTTTAGAGCCTATAAGTCCCCCATAATCAGTTATTATTTTGATTACTCACTTATACATTTTGATCACGAAAAACCCCTAAGCTACTAACACTTCTAAAACTTAAAATTGAAGTTTTGCAGGCTCCATAAATCATATTCTACATTCAAAGAAACCATGATTAACTTGGCGCTCAAATTAGTATGTTAATTAAAAACTACCTTTGGAGCCGTTGAAACGCCTCACATCATAATAAATTACTAAATTACTTGGTCCGCCCGGTAATTACAGACTACAAAGAGAGGATGCATATCAAAAAAGGAACCACGGAGCCCAACTCATTACTGCAGCTGTCTGCAGCTTTGAGAGGTTCCTTGGATCTTGTGAATAATCATTAACCTGGTTAGTAAGCGGCGATAATATATTACTGTGATCCTTTACCCCCCCCCCCCCCCCCCCCTCAGACTGCTTGACGATCTAAATGCTAATAAGACAAGAAAAAAGGAGTTATATAGATGTAGCAGCTATTGTCAGATGAAAACCTGCCGTTCAATATTTAACAACCCAGAAGGTAGATGAGTTATGAGGGTCCGGGTGAGAGTCTTCTTATTCTTACTGGCTGGCTGGAGGCATGAGCAGATATACGGTGTTGTGATTGGGTGGATCCACGTAAAACCACGTGGTAAGGGTCTCGGCACAATTAGCTAGCACAGTTCCTGCCCTCATTTCTCATTAGCTCAGTTCAATTAAACCGCTCAATATTTCGGTTGTTGTAAAGTAAAGTAAGTTCAAAGACTAAGAGAAGACAGCAGAGATCGTTAGAGAATGGCGAGTTCCTGCTTTCTTATCTTCCTTGCAGGGGAGATAATTAGAACTACTGCTGTAAATGAAGGTATTCATTAATAATATTTTAGTGGGCGACATTCTTACAATTCTAAGAATGAACTATGGGCGACGTTCTCACAATTCTTTTACAATTTTGCTAGAACACCTCTTCTTTAAATTCATGATAACATTAATCGTTGCTCAGTAGTCAAGAGTTAAACATACATTTAACAGGTTGGTTACCAGTCGAACGTGAGGTGGAAATAGAGTGGGATCTTGAGTCGACACCTTTAGAAGTTAAAACCAATAGTGTGCTGGGGAGTGACGATCAAGTGGCTGTGTGGCTCTACTCTGCTGGGGGAGAGTTTGCAGGAGCAGTCGGCCTCTGGTTCTTCTCTACTCCACAATGCTGGGTATCCTGGTGCGGCACATTCTGGATTAACCTCCCTGTTAATCCCCCCTCTCCTACTGACAAGGTTTGGCGTATCACTCTAACCAGAACTGCAGGTGTCAGACTAGTGATACACTGTAACGAGGTGGAGGTGCTCAACATACTGCTCTCTCAATCAACTTGTAGTGGCAGTGACTGGAGCACGTACTGGAATAGAGACGTGACAAAGATAAAGTTCTGGTCCGTCGACACAGCATCTGATTACTACGGACCACAACCAGGTGCAGAAATACAATAAGTGACAAGTTTCATTAAGTCAGAACTCATAAGTAGATAAGTCAAGTTACAGTAAAACCTCTATATACCAGGCCAAACAAATACACTGAGAGCTATGATAAGTCACCCTTCTTGCACAAAACAGGATACCCGGTAAAGAGAGGCACGGTATATAGAGGTTTGACTGTATAACTTAACTAAAATAATGCCCAACAAATATGATAGAAATAAGATTCGGCAGTACTCTATTGTACTAACAAATCAAATTTGTTTTCCAATCTGGTCTGTAATAACTTTGCCAGAATTCAGCTTTGCATTGCATATTCGGTGATATCATCACAGTTGGAGTTTACCAAAAACTTTCCTTGTATAACAACATAATATACCACCTTTTAATAAGATGATTAATGGTTGCATTGGCACACAGCAAAAAAGTTCAATCAGGCAAAACTTTAAGTAAGAGTTTCTTCTTCTAATATGAATACATTATTGATCATTCGTTTGTATTTCAGAATGCAAAGTGCTCGTCATACTAAATGCATCACCCATTGAAAGGGTGAACGTGAACACTGACGTCACTGTCACATGCTCCGAAGGGTACATTCTGAACGGTCCGGGGGTGGTCACGTGCCAGTCAGATCAATCCTGGTCTTCAGTACCTCAATGTGGTGAATAAATTTGGAAATATTTTGTTTGCTGATAAATTCGAAAGGGGAATTTTTTGAATGATCGGCCCATACCATAAATTATAGAATACCATAATATGACTCTAACTGACATAATTAAATTTCAGTAAAATTGATAAAATAATGAACTTAGATATACATAATATTATGCACGACAGGTGCGTAAATTGTTAATTTTGAATCTATTCCAGAGCCTTGCCGAGGGGGAACGTATAGATCAGCTGACTCAACAGTTTGTGTACCATGTGATGATAACACTATTAGTTCTGAGGGAGCCAGTCAATGTGATAATTGTGGGGAAAAACAAGTAGCGGAAGATGGGAACACCAAATGTGGTAAGTTTCCATTAATATATAAGTCAAAATATATTTCAATAACGTCTTCATAACACGAATTTTGTTCCTATGTGAAGCCTATCACAGTATCACAAAGACTTACTCAAGATAGTTAATTAACCCTTCAAAATAAGTCCAGTGTTTACCCTTGAAAATGTTTTCAGCGGGGCGCTGTGAAAAGGAAGAGTTAGACAAGAAGTTTGAAGTTCCCTCTGCCCTGAACGAAACAACTGCGGAGACCACTGTTGTTAACGTAACGTGTGTCAGACCTAAGCGCTACGTTCTGATGGGCGAAACAAGCATCACGTGTCAGCATACTGGTACCTGGTCCCAACAACCACAGTGTAGAAAATGCGGTAAGCATCTTAAAATAATGCTTTGAAGATTTTTGGATTCATTGACATAAAAGAACAATTAATATTAATACTTTATAATGTATACTATTTAAGTTCACCTTAGCCCCTTCTAACTACTTAATCGGGAAAAGCAAACTACTGAAGCACTAGGGCTGTATTAAGGGTTTGCTTTTCTCTCTTATTCTTTCCATAATCTGTTTGTAAGTTTACAATACATTTTTACGAGCTAATTGTAAGTTCAGCAATTGTAAACGAATCGTGAGTATTTCGAGATGGGGGCCAACCTGACTCAAGGTAATTACACATTTACCAAATTTAGCCGTGCAAAAATTGTGTATGGTAATTTAAAAATCCTTGAATCCTTATATTGTAATTAAAAGCGATAACAAATAACTTCTAATTTCATTCTGAAAGTATATAGTGAAATCGTGTTTATCAATTATTGCAGCTGTAGTCAGTTGATAACAACTTTATAACCTGACTATCATTTCAGGTTACCTTTAGAGAGTAGAGACCCTGAATCCTGATAAAGTCACAGAACTTTAAACCTTAAGGCATTTGAGAACTCTGCTGAAAAGACCGCAACACTCTTATCAGTTTAATGAACTATGATCACATAAAATTATGAAGACGCTGGACCTATTTGTATGAAACTATTGTATTCAAGAACTTCTTATGAAGTCAGATAAAAAAAGACCCTAGAGTTTAGACTTTTAGATATAGTGATAATGCAGTGAAAAAAAACTGTGTATCTTATATTAACTAAATTTGCACAGTCCCGAAATGGTAACGGTGATTACAAATATTCGCACTAAATAGTCTAGTTGTTTATAAATAAAGACTTTTGAATTATTGATAATGATAAATTATGAACTCGTAATATCTTAGAAGTTGAGTGGGAAAACTTTAGCAAGACGAGCAATTGCAATCTTTAAGACGTACTTTTCTTTGCAAAGATTTCCGATGCATAAAATTTCCTAATGTATATAAACATAAAATTGATAGTTCTGTTTTACCGAATTATTCAGGGGTTTCGCGGATCAATTGAGACATCATTTTCGTGACCTAATATCTTAACTTCTTAAGATGTCCGATGTTGTGTATCACGATTCTTGTATTTTTATTTAATATTCATTCTTCTGATCCCGGTTTTCGTTATATATATTGATTATGTTAATGTAATTTTTAGACCATATCTATGACGTGTTAAACCGATTACGGAAGGGACTAAAAAATTTTTTATTCCACATTTTTCAGAGCATTTCTTTAGGAAGAGGGAAATAATTTATGGCAGACTAGTGTACGGTAATGCGATCGTCCCAAGTAAATTGAGCTTTCTTTCGTGAAAAAAAAACTGAGATTTTTTGGTAACCGCAATCACGAAACTCATTTCATATCAAGCTAGTTCAATAACCCATTCAGATAAAAAGGTTGAAAATTTACCCTGTCTCGTTGATTTGGGCGTGGGAAAGTACTTAACTAATTACTGCACATTTTTATTGTAATTTCAAGTTTGTAACCATGCGGTGGAGTCAGCCCAAGACTGCAATTATAGTGAATCATTTCTAAATTTCTAATATAGCTATATTATATACTTTGTGAGAAACGAGGAAGCTGATAATAGCTGCTTTATATGCAGCCACCTTTGTAATTGTATATAATAACCTGAATTTTCTTGCTTATTTTTAGCCACTTCTAATCAAATTCATTTAAATCCAATTAAATTGATTGTGATATTCACGCCATTAATTCGAGATCGCGTTTATACCATTTACAGCGGAATCCATTCAGACATCTAAAAGAAGCAAAGCGTGTTCAGAATTGGCATAATATCCGCAGCCCGCCCTTGTAATTGACACACGGAAAGTAAGCCACGTGTCTTGATATAAGTCACGTGACCACTACTCAGAGCGTGGTTTGAGCGAATGTGCACTGTTGTCATGACATCACGTGACGCCCACACGTGCATCGGGTTGTATAGCTGTAGTTGATTTGTGTATTCACTTTGCAACCATGACCAACCCATCTTGTTTTTATGACCGATTCTTGTCTTTGATAACGCGATCTTTGCAGATGTTTAATTTTAAGAGGAAAAGCAAAAATAGTAAGTAATACTTTGTATAGATTAGCGATTTTCTTTTTAAAGAATCAATGAATTGTTGTTCAGCCTATTTTAGTCTTTTGCATATTATGTACGGGTGAAAATTAACTTCTAAAGTAACTTTAGGACAGATTGGCGTTAGTTATTCCGTGATCTGATTGAGATTTTCTTTTGTGGTTCATCATTTTTATCCAGTTCAAAGCTGTCATATTTTTATTCTAAAAATACCACCTGCATACTATACATTATACAAGTAACAAATTCATTTCATTTTGCACGTGCACTATATGTTACTACCCGCTGTTTGCACTTGCACTACATGTTACTACCGCGCTGTTTGCACGTACAATACTTGTTACTACCTCACTGTTTGCACGTGCACTACATGTTACTACCCACTGTTTCATTTTGTACGTGCACTATATGTTACTACCCGCTGTTTGCACGTACACTACATGTTACTACCCTGCTTTTTCTTTGCACGTGCACTACTTGTTACTACCCCACTGTTTCAGGGGTTGATCCACAACCAGACGAGAGCCCACCAAGACAAGAGGAGCTGGAGGGAGTCATGATATTTCGGAACCCTGTATTCGAACCTATAGCAGGGGCAGAGTCAGACTTTATAATGAGCATTCAGGGTAGCTAGCTGATGGGCCATTGGGCCGTGTCCTTAATAAAAGGGTTTCGGAACCTTGACGTAGTTCCTTTTTCGATCTAGAGAAACGAATCAGAGTACATCAGATTTAGGAGTGATTATCTATGAAGGCAAAATAACCCTGGCTTGTCATATTATGGCACAGTTCTGTTTTCAAATGCGGAGGACTTAGCAGGTGAAGAATTTGAGAATGAATATTAAAGATGAAAGATGTGAAATATAGATTGGAGCTGAGAGAAAATAGTTGTTTGGATGATGGAAATGATAGTATTGTCAGTTATTTTACAGTTTCATATACCGATTGTGACATGTGTTATTATAAATATAACTTTATAACGATGTTCTGTTGATGCATGAATTTTTAATGCAGTTTGTAAAAATGGTTGCCAACATTTGGGCTCGTGTCGATTTTAGCTCTTTTTAATTTTCTTCGTTGATTTAATTTTATGAATTCTTAGTTTACTGCTCCCTTTTATTTTAAAGACAAGAATTTCAGCATTAATCTATAAATTATGCATTTAAATCTGTGATACATGTATTTTGATAGTAAAATCTAGAAAAATCTGAATAGATATTCAAAGAGCTTTCCAGTTTCGAGTCAGTACATTACGATCAGGAAATTTGTAATCCGAGAATGTTGTCTCTATTGTCTATGATAAAATGCTCCATTGAGTACATGACGTCATCATGTATACAATATATTGTCAGGAATGTAGCTTACTAAAGAATATAGATAACCCTGGGCCTGAGTGAGATTAAAGGTTTATCTGCACTGAGCATGGCTCGATCACCCATTTTATGTTTAAATACCATAATGTACATTGTACATTTTCAATGACAATATAAATTTAGCGCCTTTACTTTTAACAAAGAGAAATATATTTTTGGTTAATCGTGTCCAAAATCAATCATTTTTTGGTTAATTGTAGTAGATTATTTTACTCAAAATTTCCTGGGCCTCAAAAATTCCCTTAGCAAGACAATATTATCCGCGTTTTATTTAGTGACAAATGAAAATAGAGTTGATGTTTAATAATCATAAATCAGTAAAAACAACAACACAAAATGCATGAGAAGTAAAACAATCCAAATTCGAACCCAGGTATATCTTCAATTCTTCAAACTAAAAAACAAGAAAACACCAGTAAAGCAGCCCAGGAGCTCGCTGTAAGTCCCACAGCAGTACTCAGACTCCCCACACACAGTGGGGCCGGGTCAGTCCAAACCTGCGCGGCATTGCACGTGGTCGCGCTACTTCCCACTAGGGCGAACCTGTCAGGGTTTGTGATTAAGTGATTAGGAATTGTTTTTTTTTTAAAGTTGTAACATTTGCAGGAATCTAATAAAAGCTTTCCATACTATGAAGTGCTGTTAGTTACATTCAAAGATTGAACGCATGGCTCAATCCAACATCTAATTAAACAGGTGAAGGATCCCTTAAACATGTGATTAAACAGGTGAAGGGTCCCTTAGACATGTAATTAAACAGGTGAAGGGTCCCTTAGACATGTAATTAAACAGGTGAAGGGTCCCTTATATTAAACGAACCCCTGTAGGCAGAACCACTGTATCACATCTCCCGATACAAAGGGGGGCCTCCCTGCCGCTGGTCTGCTGCTAGTTGCTGTCAGGTACGGGGCCTGCTCTGTGATACCTTTCTTTATGTCTCCTGGGGGAGGAATCATTCTGTTTCCTTTCACAAATTGAGGTTTAAATATACATACCATAATCGGGGTTTTACTTTAAACTTTTAAATGTATTTCCATTTCGAGATAACCATTAACCAATAATGTACGAACAAACCAGATAACATAACCCAACCTGTGATATCCTTACAGCCCGGAACACAATGTACTAGATCAGTATATCCGGGATGCCAGCCCGTCTCCGTACACCGGGTTTGTGTGTAGCCGGTATTTCCGTACGGAACTGCGTACCCGTCCTTTAGATTACGAAGTCAGGATTTCGGGTTTTTAAAGGACAAGTGGGACAAGTGGGCTCACAACATACATTTGGTACGTGATTACACACGTACAACATACATTTGGTACGTGATTACACACGTACAACATACATTTGGTACGTGATTACACACGTACAACATACATTTGGTACGTGATTGTTCAAAAGAGTTGCTAGGATCCTGCATGGCTGGATCGTTAGCCCGGTCAATTGAATGGACATGTCATCCTAATCTTATAGCGTAACCAGTATAAACGGAATAAGATTAGGATCGCTTAATTGTATACTTGCAATAAGTACAAGCAAAGATAGATGTATATTGTATATTGCATGATATTTTTTATCAATATAACCTAATATTTAACTAATTTCACAGCTACAAATAACTACATTTATTGTAACAGTTCACTGCTTAACTTGAAAGTGTTCAGCCCTCCAGGATATCATTTACATTGTCTTGCTGTCAAGTAATAATATTATAAATATAATATTATAAATTGTTATAATACATAATAAAATGACCTGGCAGGTAATGTTGGCTGTCCTGTCCAGATCGAATGTGATGGGAGTTTCACTCTCCAGAACAGATACGGTAGAGGGTGAATAGGAAACTGACCAATAGTATCTAGCATCCTCTGGTATCGGCGTGCAGCCCTGAGTATTGCATCCAGTGAGACAGGGTTGTGGGTATGTGCATTGGCTGGACGTTCGAGGGTTGAATTTGCAATTAATTGAGTTTGAACAGGATATCATCAACTTAATAACACCAGAATGTGTGTCTGTCTGTGTGTCTGTCTGTCTGTGTGTAATTTCCGAACGGTTATACAAAAAAACGGTAATAGTTACGGGACTGGTTTTTCGGTAGTGCTGACAAAACTCTGACGAAGCCCATAAGCAAATTTTATAAAAATCGGCCGGTGGTAAGTGGTTTAATTGATGATTTTGTTCCAGAAATGTGACATAAATGGATGGGAGAGAGAACGAGGAGGATAACATGTACCGTAATTAGTTTAGCCCCACGTAATTACGCGTAATACTATAAGCTTAGAGCGCACTCTTGCGGCCGCTTTGTTTCAACTGTAGGGAGATTTCATACTTTCATAAGACAGCGTTATGCGTGATATCAAATATATAATGCGGTTGTATACTTTTACATTGCAACTGTGACAATAAAGTCCCGGCCGAAGGCACGGGTTACACTAGTAGAGACAATAATCCTGGGACATAATCATAGCATTAGGATTTCGGGTACAGGGCCATCCTGATATCCCTGGCTCAATCAGGTCTGTATATGAGACAAGAGAAACGTTATCTTAAGGTGCGAGGAGATTCATGGCATTCCTGTAAGATGGGCAGGCCAGCGGTTAGCAAGCCGGTAAAGTAGTCTCACCAGTGCACACCAAGTGGTGATGTCAGTGAAGATGTCGGGGAAGAAACCGTCCGTAGTACACTTGATAGATAACATCCCGTTACCTGTGTTATTACCTAGGGTGTTACCTGTGTTATTACCTAGGGTGTGTTTTTATTGAGGGTATGCACTTCATGAAGTAACTGTTTTAGATTCTAAGATAAGAATTAAGTTGGACCTAGATCATCTTTATTTTTTAAATGGGCAAATAATCCATTTATTAATTTATCGCAGTCTTACCTAACAATTAGGCAACTTAATATTGAACAGGAAGTGTCTGGTTTTACATAATTTTTGGATTTCTGAGAAATATAAATATGTAAAATCAGAAACCTCCAGAAATTTTTTGCCTACCATTTATTAATTTACCCTTTTTCTAATCTAAAAGATCCTTGAACGAAATTGACTCAAAACTATCATCAACCGAACTGTTGTATTTATACAACAGTATTATATATACTGTTTCACTGAATATTTACTGTTTCACTGAATGTCTCAAATATATATATATCAGAATATATATATTCTGATATATATATCAGAAAAACCGCCGAACAGTTGGATAAAATACCTCGGTCAGGGTTATGATAGTCAATGCTCTCCACCACAACCCCCTCAATACGTCTAATCTTGTTTATGAAGGTCTTGACTTTGTCGTCATGGTTACATTGTACTGTTATAGACTCTTTCAGGTTGAGACCCGTCACGTCTAGTGCCCCACCTGTGTAAAGGTATATGAAGTTAAGGTTACAGGCTTGTGGTATATTGTATATTGTATAAGGGTTCGTAATGTATAACTCAAGTCTCAAGACAGGGTTCTAGGCAGTCGGAATTACAACTATAACTTAAAATAAGAGAAAGAAGTAATCATACACATTACTCACAAGGCTGGTACCACAGTTTTAAATATTGAGTTGCTCTCTCCGGTGGGTATTAATATCATTGATATCAGGTAAAAAAAAGATAACAGTATAATAACCTGTAGTCTGTCTCATCTGGGTCTGGGCCAGAATCAGTCTGTTGTTAGTGCATGACTTTTTAACCCCACCCACCAGGAACACCATAATAACAAAAGCAACAGCGAAGTTGAGAAGCATTCTCCCAAATGTTGTAGGATAGAACCTTGCAGAGGTTGTTAGAATGTGCACGTTTAAGCTACATCAGATTGTAGTCACAAACAGAGAACCATAAAACAAACAATCAGGTATAAACCCCAATTAGACAGTGACTAGTTAAACAAAGACAGGGTTTATCAACTGAAGAATGAAGATACATAGTCTTAGGTACACTACACTGTAGTGTAAGGTCGGTGTACTAAAGTTGCGGCAACCCCGGGTTATTGGTCTCCACATAACACAGACACTACACTATCAAACAAACTCTAAAGTTTGTTTGATAGTGTATTGTCTGCGAGAGGAACTGCGAACCCTGATGCGGGACAGGGATATATGGAGGGGGTTATCTGGCGTAGATCGGACTTAGCTCCGACATAGTAGTAGTAGTACACTATCACAAGTACTGACAGAAATAGGGGTTATCCGACATTGGTTGGTATACCCAGTATTATAGTAGTTGTGATATTAGTCAACAGAAACAGTTCAATTATTGAAAATTTCACAAATTTGTAACTGAAGTATCTATGGTTCGAACTTCTTCATCTATTCGAGAATTACAAAAGTCTTCTCTTTTAATACCATTCGTCGAGTGTACATTTGGTTATAACGAGGCTTACATAAGAATGATTTACGAAATAAGAATATTGTCAGTTTCAACTGATAAAAAATAAGTGTACTCACAGCAACGCTGTTATCAGGATCCGCTTTAAACCAGTCTACAATCGTATCTAGAACATGACTCGCTACCATCCTGAGGGGTTTTACTATATAGGATGATTGCTGACTCAGAGATAGCATCACATAGCTTTTAAAGTTTTAAGAATAAGTTGAGAAGTATAACAAAGTCTAGCAAGGTCCACACTCCAGAAGGTTGAGAAAGCTCTAGAAAGGTTTACAAATAACCAGTAACCAATAGAAACCACTAGTAACCAATAGTAACCACAACACAGCTCTAGAAAGGTTTACAAATAACCAGTAACCAATAGTAACCAATAGTAACCAATAGTAACCAATAAGCCAATAGTAACCACAACACAGCTCTAGAAAAGTTTACAAATAACCAGTAACCAATAGTAACCAATAGTAACCAATAGTAACCAATAGTAACCACAACACAGCTCTAGAAAGGTTTACAAATAACCAGTAACCAATAGTAACCAATAGTAACCAATAGTAACCAATAGTAACCACAACACAGCTCTAGAAAGGTTTACAAATAACCAGTAACCACTAGTAACCACTAGTAACCAGTAACCAATAGTAACCACTAGTAACCAATAGTAACCAGTAAAGAATAGTAACCACTAGTAACCAATAGTAACCAGTAACCAATAGTAACCAATAGTAACCACAACACAGTGCTCATACCTGCGGGACTGGGCTCCGGTAGTGTTGTTAGGATCGTAGTAATCACACGGCATGTTAACTCCAACCAACTCCCTCCGAACTGAACCAACGTTGAAAACTGAAAGGGTCAACTTTTATAATCAGACAACAGTGAGTTGTTATCAAATCTCACTTGTCGAAAAAAAAATCTTTATCCGTTTTCGATTTTTTTACAGTTATTTATCTATATATTTGCTAAAATTGACTTTTTAAAAACCAAAAGAAGATAATATGACAATGAAAGCTCGCGCTCCCCCACCTTTACTCTTGATTCCGATCCAGTTGAGGTACCTGGCAAGCCGGTGGGCTATGTAGGACTTCCCTCGAGCGGGTAGCCCCACCATGGCGTAACATTGCTGAGCACAACTCATAGGGGTACCCCGCGTGTACCTCTCTTTTCCTGGGAGTAAAATATGTTAAAATACGTAAAATATGTATGTTTGATTAAGTTATAATTTAACATTTAAAATATGTTAAAATATGTTTTTAAATATGTCATAATAAGGAGTGTAACAGTTGATTAAGTCAATTTGTTCGTAATTTGTTGCGGTTGATCGTTTGTTTAGAAGAAGAGTCGATATTTGCAGTTTTGTTTTTTACAGTAAAGCAGTTAAGTAGAGTTGAGCAGCCAACATTGTAATATTTCATTAATCTTTGGATAAGACAGCCAGAGGCTCAGGATCGAGCAATGCGCAGATGAAATCGCTCATGACCATTATTTTTGCTTTTCTATCCCAAGGTGTTAAACTTCATTTAAAAAAGCTAATTTTAGAGGTACAGATTTAGGTAATTTCAAAACTTTGAATCGACCGCATAAAACCGACACAACTTGATACAACCTGTCTAAAATTGACAAAATCAGACTTTTTATATCGATTATTATTGTGATAAATTATAAAAACAGAGGGGGGGGGGCAAAAGTCAGTCTGCAAACGTTGGGTCTTATACCTCCACCGTGTTTTATATTTGAGAGTTATTGCTTTGCAGATGGCATACTGTACTTACTTGTTCGAGGATTCCGTCGCCAAAATGTGAAAATTCGAATATTTTAGACCACGCCCATTCAATATTAAAACACCTATATTGTTCTTTCTGAACATGCTGGACGCCTAATTTAATTGGCTGGGTGATTAAGCACACTGACCCCCCCCCCACCCCCCCTCGTATAAAAATTCCAATAATACATTACTAAATTAAATGAAGGTTATCGAATATTATTATGATAACTGTCAAACTTCCAATAATACATAATTTAATTAAATGAAATATGGAGATTACTTAAACCTGAGTGAAACTGTAACCAGATAAGACGACGTTAAGCAGCTCCGTAAAGGAAAGCGTTGTAACTATGAGCATATAAGTACAATCAATACTCATTACTACAAGGCAGAACAATAGTCCTTTATTTAACTTATGAGTTGTGTGTATATTATGGTAACTTAAAGTTTAAACAAAAGACCATTGTGTACCCTCTACCCTGCCCACTATTATCAATAGATATTGTAAACAAAACCCAAACAAAAGTAAACAGTGTTTCAGGGACACGGGTTGTGACGTTACGATTGTTGGCTCTCGTACCAGCCAATCGAATTAGAGTAAAGCCCCAATTTACTGCAGAGTTTGGCGAGGGGGGAGGACAAGGGAGGAGGACACAATGGCGGTACTTTCCTTAAAGGGTGGACACAAGGGCGGATCTCATGATACTCAATTTAACACGTAACGAGGGCGGAACCAGACACCGTCCTAAATAAAGAACCAGTAGTAAACTAGTAACATCACACAATCTTATTTTAACTTTTGTTTATATGCGTCAACCTAAGGTTATCGGGGTTCGCAGTAAGTTGGGGTTTTGTTTCACACATTATGTATGTCCATTTGGGGGAAGGGAATGGCTGCGGAAAATTTGTAAGTGAATGTAATGGGTTGTGAGTATTTTAACCTGAATTGGTCGTTCCAAATCCTGGCTGCATAGCACGGATGCGTCTCACTGATTTATAAAGAGCACGAATAACAATTGTGACATGATAATGCTCTGTACATACAAATCACTCTTCTCATTGTTACTGTGATAACAACATCATGTAAAGATATCGTCATGATTTAAATTATATGAACAAGGTGTGAAGCCGTGATTAACTTACACAGTGCGATAATTTTAATAACTTGTCCGTCATCATGCCTGTTTGTTTGGGGACTGGTTTATTACTTATTAGCCAGTCAATGTTTACGAATATAATAACTTTATTACATAATTATATATATATAACGAAAATATAATAGATCAAATCTTAAAAAGAATATTTGCACAAAATTGATAAATAAAAAATGAAAAAGATGATTTATTGATTTAAACAAAAGATAAAGCACACTGTGCTTCCAACAAAGACTCGTGCTTAGTTTGTTTGGGACTGAGCTAGGATATCGTTCTAAACACAAAAGACAAACGTAAGACACTCTTCAACTTGGCAGCTTTAACTATATATAATATCACGAGTCAAGAGAACAGAAAAACCGCTACGACGAGAAGTGTAGCGTGGATATGTTGGAGTATAAACAGTATTAGTGTTTATAAATAGTGTTTATAAACATTATTAGTACTAATATTATTAGCCTGTGGAAGTCTTAGTAGCCTGTAGAAGATCTCATCTAATGACTCGTGAGATTTGATTAAAATAAAACATGCTGCTGACCTTCGCGGACTTGTCAAGGATGAGTTCTTCCCGAGACCTCCAAATCTTATGCGTTGTGTATATTACTCTGTGAAGCAATCGGCATTTGGCAGAACGAAATGATACGCGAATGATAAATTAGTTTTGGTCTGTGCTATTATTCTTGATTAAAGTAATCAAGGATTAACTATATTATAACTCAGGAAACTTCTCCTTGTTTCTAGAGTAAGCGAAGTGTTCCAGAAGGAACTAACTACAGGCTTCTCGTGGAGATCAACATTTGGTGAGTAGGGTATATAAGTTTCAAATTACCATTTGTCTTTATATCCGGAGTTATATTTATCTTTACATGGAGAAATGGTATAAATTAATTTCAGAATTAATCGATCTAAAATTTTACCCGTCTTGAATAGGAGATTCAGGATTCAGAAGGCTAGGAAGAGTTTTGAGATATAACGAGGGAACACTACGACTAACTCCGGACTAACAACAAAGTGTTAACAGCAATGTGGTAAAGCCAGGACAGCGACGGTACTACAACAAAATTGGTTGATAACCCAAAACTTCTGGAATACACTACATCATTCATCAATAATTAGCAAATACTCAGCACTTGTATTTTAGATCTCAGGTTATTCTAGAATTTGTATTTTTTTATAATTTGTACATTATGTACATTGTATTGTACTGGTAAATTTCATCTCTTGTCATATCTCAGTATGAATAACAGCCGTAACTCTGGCCTAACACATTAAGGATCGCTAATACGGCTTCGAGGAGAAATATTGTATTGAGTACAAACTACAAAGTCCCTATGGCGAACATCGTCACGAATATTTACACGTTTATCATTTGACATCATGCTTTGGCCCAGGCCAGGGTGATGCAAATAACTTCTTTATCAGTGCCATATCGACAAAATGTGGAGGAGGAATTAAAACACAACAAATGTCCTAAACACCGTTCAGTTATCTCTTTAAACCATCCCGAATATCAAGAAATTTTGAAAATCTACAAACAATAATAGAAGTTAGAAGTCTGAACCAATAATATCATCACCTCTTCTGCCGGGGAGATAACAAAACAGAGCACCAACAAACACGAATTACAGGTACATTGACGACTAAATTACTTGTGCGTCAAATGGGCCCCAATAATGTGAATTACCTTGAACAATAAAGGGGGAGTGACGCCGAGGTCCGGGGCTGGAGCTTATAGACATCACCTGACGAGTTGTGATCACGTGGTTACTATGGTCACGTGGTTACTATGGTCACGTGGTTGCTGCACGTGCTAACATTTAGAAAAACTAAAGAGAGATCAACAAATCAAACATAAGTATTGAGGTTTATCATAAGCTACTGGAGGTATTACTGTTCTAGTGATTATTAAGCAATGAGCATGCACTGATACAAGCACATTATCCAAAGTATCAAATTACAATGTTCGAAATTACATTTGCATTTGGATAAGAATAACATTAGATTTCTGACAAAAAGCGGTAATTCGATTTTGATAAAATTAATTAAATAAAGGGTGGTGATTGTACAGAACTTAAGGAATTAATTGACAAATTTGCCTGAGAAAACCAAATAGAGGCACAAATAACGGCAGTATCGAGATAGCCCGACCACTGTCCGCGGACAACTGTCCGCGGACAGTTGTCCGCAGACACCTGTCTACCAGATCATATTACTGTATAATAACAGTATCCCCTGAATCAAGCAACAGGTGTTTGTGAATAGTTGATTGGTTACCAGATCATAATATTGATTGCTCAATGAAATAAATGATTACGATTAAAATGTGGTATATAAGTCGTTCGTTTTTGGTGAAGTATTATCAGTTGCCATCATCAACAACAACAACTATTCCAATTCCTGACATGGTACTCTTCTGTCTAATGGACGAAATTAATGGACCCACCGCCTCCCTAGAGAATGCTCGAGACTTCCTATTCCAGCAAAACCTCGTGAAGAGCTCCATGTCCTGTCCTGGGTGTAATGCATCTATGTCCCTGGTTCCCTGCTCGTCCTCGAAGTCAGGGTCATGTGAACCCTGCTTGACTCAGGGGATGATGTGAACCCTGCTTGATTCAGGGGATGATGTGAACCCTGCTTGATTCAGGGGATACTGTTATTATGCAGTAAAATGATCTGGTAGACAGGTGTTTGTGGACAGTTGTCTGCGGACAACTGTCCGCGGACAGTTGTCCGCGGACAGTGGTCGGGCTATCTCGATACTGCCCAAATAACCCCTCAAACAATAGCGTACGTGTCGGCGCGACTGCTGCAGCAGGCCAACACGTACGAAGGCGTGTATCAGGTGCAATTTGTACAACTACTATAAATTATTATAACACAAACTTGTCGTTCACCATAACGTGTGTTGTTGTATAACTTGTATAATAACACCGCAGTGTTGTTATGAAATGTCAGTTTGTGATGCCAGAAGGTACGGGAATTTGTAGCCATCAGAATCATGAACTATCAAATATTGAGCAAGGAGAGCTACAGTGAGATTATGTTTTATAAAATCAAATTCCACAATAATCCATAATAGTGTTTAAATCAGGGTGGAAAACAAACCAATTCCAATGTTTAATAAGTTTAACTGTCAAGTGTCAAACTCATTAGCAAGATAACTGGGACACCTGCTGAATTTGTTTATCTTAACTTGTAGATTTGTACACCTCTAATTAGCTTAATAGCAAGGTCAGGTACATAGCTGCAGTAACAAGTTTTGTGTATATTTATCCATTACGGAGGGATGACGTGGGATGTATTTCTGGTGCCACTATAATAAAACTATAAAACTACGGGTGGGGAGCGGGGGGGGGGGAGCGGGGGGTATTCGGTAGAAAACAGAAAGGAACTGCTCCAAGTAACCAGATAATCTGAAACTTATAAGACCCGTTAATAAAGGCTGTGTCAGCAGCTAAGCCCTAGTTGGACAAAGAACTTCCCCAACAAGAACTTATCCGACAACGTTACAACGACACCACGCTACGAAGTACGCATACACTGAACAGCTAAATTACTCTTAAATTTGATTATGTGGGAGTGAAGCTATCGGATATCTATGTAGGACCTTGCGTTCCTTCTAGACGATTAGACTACAAAAGAATATGCTTTTGTTACTAGCCAAATAGCTAGTATTTGAAAATTCCAAATCTACCATTCGCAAGTACGGTGATTGATGATTTTAAATCCGCGAATTGTAATTTGAATATTGGCGCCAAACATGACAGACGTTTCCTGTCAGAGGGTATCGTGAAGAAGCAAACTAGAAACGGTCAGCAGAGACTAATACCATGATATTAATATCATGGTATCAATGCTATTGGAGACTGGTCTGTGTAACCAACAGAGTTCAACTCAATCATGCGATTTTGCGAGGACAAACAGTGTAACGAAAGCTGAAGAAAACAGTAATCAAATGCGTAAGACGCGATTTGATGTGAAGTTTAGGCAACATTTGCGATAATCAGTAACTGCAACAAATCCAGAAAACAACAAAAAGGTCCGTCGTGCAAGAATGAAAACAGGATTTTGTCTAAGCGCGTTACAAATATGTGGATGTGATATTGTGGTGAAGACCCATAATTCGGTCAGTTATAATTTTCGACTTTGCGCATTGCGCGCATGGATGTATTAGTTTCGAAATAGTGACGTTACCCAAATATTTATATAATAATGGACAACTCAATGACAATTACATACATCGTGGATCAAATTAGTCCTATAGTACTAACAATGATTCCGATGAGGCGCTTCAAAGTTCAAATCACAAATTTCCACTTATAGAGCTTTTACAAAGTTTGGAATGGAACTACAACTTTTACCACTGGCCTCACCCTGGCCTCACCGTACCTAAATATATCAATGACCTGACTACTCAGTGTTCACAAACCTAACGTTTCCATCAGATTGCCCGAAGCTGTGTTCCTGGTCTTGCCAGTGTTTATGGCAAGCTGCTTCTGTACTTCGAACATAGCACGACGTGGAACAACTGGACTGCTGTACTGATGTCTGCAAATAATTTAAATTTATAAAAATTACAAATTATGATAAATTGAGATTGCTACAGCGATCTCGTTTTAATAATTGTTGCTTTTTAATGAGGACAATCTCTGGCAGAAGTCTCAAATCCAATCAGAAGACCTTTAGGATAAGCAAATAGGGATTTGAGGATAAGATTGTTGAATCTTTAAAAACATGACCGTTACCCTTACTAATATCAACAGTGCTTTTAAAATAGGCGGAACGGAAATCAAATCCATTCAAAACACAGAGCTGCACGGATATCACGTATTAATAAACCTGCAACCAGCAACTTACTTACTAACTATTAGCGTAGTAACTAGTTTTCTTCAGCTCTAAAATATTAGACATTACAGTTAGTTTATTTATAGAATTTCCCGTTTAATATGCAGTATGTATAATCGTACTGCGTGGCATCAGATGTTCACCCACTGTGATCTTCCCTAATTTTGTCGATTATTAAAACACAGCCCACATGTTGGACGGAAGGCAGGTTACCGGCAACCTTTCGGAGACCGGTTAGATACGACTAAACTATATTATGACTAAACTGGTGTAGACTAGATTGAGGTTATTCAGATATTATACACCTGAAGGTATTAAGAAGTTCGAATATGTAAGGATATTCACCGTGTATACTTACACATAAAGTAATCACATTAAGTCTAATAATGTACACATACAGCACGGAGAACGTTGCCGACATTGATTTTTTTGCTTTTGCGTCAGAAAAGTGGCGTACTTTTTTAAAATGACTAGAAGAAGCATCAAAGAATTTGTATTATTATATTCTCCTCCTGGAAAAACTTTTTTTTTCGGTGAAAAAAATCAAAAATTTTCTCGGACATTAAACTTACACTTCCTTATTAGAGACTTTCATCTCTTTTGAAATACTTGAAACCTCCTCTGTCTTCTTGACCATGCTATCTGTAGAAGCTAATTAGTGAAAATTCAGTTAACTGTTGCAAGTGGTAGATAATAAAACTTCATTTCCAAGTACCAATAATTTTTTAGTTGTGGCAAATAAAAACAGAAACCTCGAAGATAAAATTATTGTCATTATTTCCTTTTTCCAGAGTTAAAAAATGAAAGGCACATTTTTCAATAATTATAAATATAAGCATGATACTACATTCTTACAGAGTTACAGAACAATGCTTGTTTATATACTAAAAACAATGTTAATAGAATGCAAGAAAATCATGATGAATGATAAAACATATGACCAGGCAAGCTATCAACGATCACGGATATAATACATTGCCATAATTAGTATCCCGTAAGAGTTTAATTTGAATATTTTGCATGTTTTAATTTGCATATTGAACTTGCACTTTTTGACTTATATTTGTATAACGTGTTACCCAGGGGCATAAAATAAACTAAGATAATGAAAAAAAGTTACTTTTCGTTCTGCGCGAATTCCGATAATAACTTAATAACTATAAATGACTACAGTTAATAACCGGACCAGCTTAAAAATTAGATGCTATAAATAGAATAAGATTGTTTTTACTTTTTTATGCTGAGAAATGCCGGTATCATTTTATCAAACTGGTCCGGTATTTAAACTGGTCCGGGGTTTACTTAATGGGTTTTACTAATCGTGAAAGTTCACTGAGTACACCTGTTAATTACATGTCTAATCTAACTAATTATATAGTAGTCTATCTGACGATGGACTTTAAACTCTCAACTGTCACTAATCTTGTCCTACATGATATGACAGCTGTTAGAAACATTACCAATAACAATATCAATGAAAACAATAACAATATCAATGAACGTAATGATATAATAATATTTTATGTAGAAACAACAAGAAACTTAACAAAATACCAATAAAATGGCGTAACCCCCACGATTATTATTATTCAGATTTCATCCACTATCATTGCTACAATATAGACATTTTAAGTTTATTGTGGACCGTCCATAACAAGACAATAACTGTTGTTTTGAAACTAAGATTATTCTAAACTTATGACGGAATTTCGTCAGAATTTGTACAACACTATTTTTACAACATACTTTGAAATCGAACTGATTTTCTACATTCTCTACCAGAGCAAGCTTAGAATTTGATTTTGTTTTAAACAAATGTATTAACTAACAGGTATCCAGATATACTATAGTTTAAAATACACTTGGTCTGCATAGTGTGATGGGTTACCCGAGCAATGGTCCCTGTTTCAGAATCAAATGTTGATTAATTTCAACCCTACAATTTGGTTGTAATAACTGAGAAAAAGCAAAGTGAAAGTTAACCCCGATGAGCTGTTGATTATCAGTCGGTCCCTGACAACATGGCAATGAATTGGATGAAAACTGTGCACGGCTCAAATAACGACTGAAGACCAAAACAAACGCAAGAGAACCGGTTTAACAAGTTATGTCACGTCGCCTCATAATACGTGGCACATCCTAATAACCGTAGGTTTCTATATTCCTCTCTCTCTCTCTCTCTCTCTCCCTATATTCCTCATAATGAATGTAAATTTCACGCCGGCGGATCAGGACATATAGAAACTGTAGCTCCATGAGGAGTATACGCATTATTGCATTTTATGTTAATCTTGTACACGCATCATTGCATTTCATTTTAATTTCCACCGTGGGTTCTACCGTAGTTCCGTATTGGGTTGGGTTATCTGTCATTATTATTGCGTTATTGATCCTATATAATTTAAATCGTAATTGTAACATTTAAACCAGGTCACATATTATGCTGTTTCGAGCTCTAGTATATTAAAATATGTCAAGATACTCTATCATTCCCAACTTTATATCATATATCCATAATATAATGACTGAACTTCGTTTACAATAATATAACCAAACCTTCAGTAAATTAATACGGTAATACACATAACGTGTCCAACGAGTCTCAGGTCTATTAATAACTCAATTAGCAAAACATCTCGCTAATCAAGGTCACTAATTAACTAATTGCGTAATTAATTAACTACAGCTGTGCCATGTAGAGTCTGAACTTAATGCTCTTTTCAGCTAGCAGATTGTTGAGGTCTAGAGGCTGGACAAGTTTTATCTCGACATAGTCTGATTCGGAGTCTTCTGCTGTGTAGCTATGTCTACTTACCTGAGGTTATTTTGAGGTTATATTGAGGTTATTTTGAGGTTATATTGAGGTTATATTGAGGTTATTTTGAGGTTATTTTGAGGTTATATTGAGGTTATATTGAGGTTATTTTGAGGTTATATTCAGGTTATTTTGAGGTTATATTGAGGTTATTTTGAAGTTATATTGAGGTTATTTTGAGGTTATATTGAGGTTAAAATGATATTATATTCAGGTTATATGAAAGATAATATTCAGGTTGTATGGATCATGTTAAAATGATGTTATATTCAGGTTATACGAGAGGTTATTTTGAGGTTACATGATTGGTTCCCTCAATTCTTCCTAATACTTTATTCGAAACATTGTAATACTTAATCAGAAATCATATCTTTCTTAAATCGTTCTAATCTAACTTTAAATGTTAGAATTGTCGAGTGTCACGTCCGGAGTGAGGAATAACTCGCTCAGTCACACTTTTGGATATTCTTAATTTTATTTACATTCTTACTACAGATCTGTTGCTTGAAACAAGATTAAAACCGGTTCATTCTGAACATCTCCATTACCCGATCCATAATTATCTGTCAAACCACAAGTTACTTTAAAAGCTTCCATTTAAGGTCACCACGTACCGGGCCGTAGTAGCAAGTATTTTTAGGAGATGTCAATATTTAGAGGTCACGATCAAGCTTTGCACAAGAGGGAAAGTATATTTATGGTTTATAATCGGTGATATTTCTCAGTTTCTACTGTGTTCGGAAAATGGCAGTTAAAATGTGGTAAATATGCGTGCAGTTTCAGTGTAGATAAAATAGTAATTATTAACAATAAACATATCAAAGCGAGCGACCGATTTCATTCTCGGTATCATTTTGCATTTTCGGACGGTTATTCAAATTAATATCATTTCCTTTTGTTTGGGAAAGAGACACTGACAGCGGTTCACTCTACTACTATACCCATGATTATGGGTTTTGGTCACATCACACATTCAAATATATTATTCTAAAACACAAGACAGCGCTAAATATAAAGCCCATTTTGGTCAAGATTTTGGGTTAGATGTCCGAGATTTACCGACGGTAAGAATATTAAACGGCTCGAATGATGACGATACAAATCTCTAGACTTTAGAGAACAAAATTTAACGGAAATAGATAATGGATGGGAGTGGAGTTAAGTTGTTCAAAGTAACTCGCATTTTGCCATTATGTTAAGAAAATAGCTGAAAATAGCTGAGTATTTACATTATATATTCGTGTACACGAACTGTTTGAAAATAGTGTACATATATTTTATAAAATTAGAATCGGACCAATGACAGTAAATTTAATCGTTTAATGATGTATTTATGCGATTTACTGTCACTCCTCATTACTGCATTAGTCCATATTTTGATATTTTCTTAATCTATCCACAGACAGCGAGAATACGAGTTAAAGTTTATAAAGGTTTTGTAACTTAGAGAAGGGAGCACAAAAGCACGTACGAATACCACACGATTAGTGTACTATACGCCCATGTAGTATGTACTATATAATGCTGTATAATGGGATGGTTTTAACGAGGTGTGACCAGTCCACACCCTGGCTCCATAACATAAAGCATTTGTTCCACTTCTCGATGAAAAGTTCTTAAAGTATGCTTATTGTATGTAATGTACCCTATATAATAGTGTGCTGTGTGTATACACGGAACAGTGTGTATAGTGTGTATACACGGAACAGTGTGTATAGTGTGTATACACGGAACAGTGTGTATAGTGTGTATACACGGAACAGTGTGTATAGTGTGTATACACGGAACAGTGTGTATACACGGAACAGTGTGTATAGTGTATAGTGTGTATACTCGGCACAGTGTGTATAGTGCGTATAGTGTGTATAGTGTGTATACACGGAACAGTGTGTATAGTGTGTATAGTGTGTATACTCGGCACAGTGTATATAGTGTATATAGTGTGTATAGTGTGTATACACGGAACAGTGTGTATAGTGTGTATAGTGTGTATACTCGGCACAGTGTGTATAGTGTGTATAGTGTGTATAGTGCGTATACACGGAACAGTGTGTATAGTGTGTATAGTGTGTATACTCGGCACAGTGTGTATAGTGTATATAGTGTGTATAGTGCGTATACACGGAACAGGAACGTGTTGTTGAATTGTATCTAATTATAAAATGTGTGTACTGCACGTAACGAACATAAGCGTGTACTGTGTAGGGTATGATTGTATTGTATTAGAGTCTCAAATAAGGGGTTGTATACATTATACATGGGTCTGCTATACATTATACATTTGTCTGCTATACATTATACATTGTCTGCTATACATTATACATTTGTCTGCTAAACTATTTTCACAACTGTATTATTTAATGGTATGGAAACCAGGTTGCTAGTTCACACCCTAGCTCCATAATATGGAGAATTTGTTTCACTTCTATTCTACAGCTAATCTTCATACAAATATTTTTCATAAAATCTGAACTGTTTAAAAAAGTCCATAATCTTGGTATTTCAACACTAAGTCTCGCTTGAATGACTTAAATGTACATCTTTGTTGGGTATATTTTAATGTCGAAGCGTGTAATAAATGTTAGAATTTATTTTATTTAGTATAGATGAAAACTGCCAGTACAATATTTCAGCACATCCAATGTTTACCATGGTGAAACCTAGATACGGTTTACAATTTTAGGCAGTTTAAAAGTTATTTATTACCAATGTAATTCAAATCACGTGCAAGCATTTAGCTGGAATTTGTTTAAAATATACACTACTAGTATAGCATTATCATGGCATCGACACAGGTGGTCGCTGGTCAACTACATACTATATACGTGGACAGTTTATTAAACTGTAAATAAAATAGTAATAAACATATCACACATTCAATATATTATTCTAAATCACATGTCTACACTAATTACAGACTAAAGCCCTTTTTGGTGAAGATAGTGTGTTAACTGTTTAAAGATGTCTAGATTTGGTGAAGATAGTGTGTTAACTGTTTAAAGATGTCTAGATTTACCGACGATATGAATGTTTTACTTTAACATTAATACAGCTGATAGTTGGAATATAAAATAATAATAATAATAATACTTTCAACACTACTATATAACAAATAATTTGAGCCTGAAGATGGCGTTGACGCCGAAAATTTGCCCTTACTCCTAACTTCCTTGTTTCACTTGTCCTTGTCTCTTTCAACCGGATATTTATCCAACTATCAGTATTTCAATCATGAGACTAATGAACAGCGAACTACTCCGTTATCTGATATTCATCAACACAGCTGGTCATTCATGGTTACTAGTTGCTAATATGAGCGGGATATAAATACTTTGTTAACATTAACACAGCTGGTCAGGGAATATGTCACCTGATGTGAAAAATTAAAAATGAAGTAACCGAGTCATGTTGGTAAAGTTTCAAGTTTAAAAATGATAACCTCAACGGTGATGGTAGTGTTACTGTTATTACCACATTTTTAACAGATGACATGTTTATCATGACGTAATGTTAGCAGTGGTTATTAAGTATTAGTCGTTTGATGGTGGTAAATACTGGATTTGTTTGATAAGTAAAGAAGCCATCGCAAATAAACCTCGCTTCTCTTAATCTGTAAATTGAGTAGCAAAATTACCCCACGCGCCTAATCAAGATATATCATTATGAGGAATGTTAATAAGTTAATATTTGATGAACATGATTTATAGCCCATTCTCCTTCTTTTCGCTCATTCAATAATCAATAGTTGTCCATTTTCCCAAATAATTTGTCATGACAACAACCCAATATTATGATGAGTACAGTAACAAGACTGCTTATGGTATTAAAAGTGATGCTATCGATACACTTGGGCCGGATACTATCTATTGGTCATTGCGTCATCTTTAATAGGAGACACAACCATTCTCATATCATCCATAAAGTACAAGGCCTTTAAACTTCACCGAGTCATCATTGTTGTCATTCAGCACATAGCATTGTGTGACCTGATGGTATCTGATACATACGTTCTCCCAAACATGGTCTCTGACATCACCGATGGGTGGGTGCTGGAAAACTTCTTCTGTTACTTGAACTCTTATGCATCGTACTATTCCAACCTGGCAAGTGTGCTTCTCATCTGTACCATGACAACTAGCAAGCTGCTCCTCCTGAAATATCCCCTCCGATTTGGAACAACCACTTCAAAGAAAGCACACTCGATCTGCGTGGCATGTTGGTTGGCAGCTTTCACCATACCTGTGACACTACTTCTCGTAGATAAAGATGATGTTTCTTTTTCGTATAGAGCCTATAGATGCGAATATGGTATCTCATCGGAGATTTGGCACTATATGAGGCCTTTTATTGCAGTGCTATTTGCATTTATTCCAACATCCCTGGTTGTATTAACCACCCTTTGTTTGCTAATTGAAGCCAGAAAATTCGTTTCGCGGAGCAGAGAAAGTTTGAAGTGGCAGGGGATTGTAACAACTGTCCTTACAGCCACAGTATTCTGCTTGTCCCTCATACCATTTATTGTCTACCATGTTGGAGAATCTATCGTTAGCGTAGATGACAAGACCAAGAGTTCATTCCACAAAACGTTTTTTAGAGTTGCACTCTCGCTCACATCATTAAACACCATGAGCAACTTCTACATCTATAGTCTGACCGTGTCTGGCTTCAGGGCATTTATCCGGTCGAAGGTGCAGCTGTCTTATCAGTACATAACCAACGTGAAAACAAGTCATGGTAATTAAATATTGATATGATATAAATATCAATAACTACATATTAATATTTATTTGTCAACATTTTTGTCTTGACGGCGAGATTGTAATTGAATACTTACGGGTGCTTTACATTAACAGTAACGAGGTTTTCGTACGGTTCTTTTTTTCAGGAGGAAGGGCACGGACAGAACAGAACACTGGAAATGTGAACGGAGGTAGTCAACAAACATCAGTTTGATTGTGATACGGTGACCCAAAACAACAATGTTAGACATATTATGACAATACCATATCTGAAGAGACTTGAAGCACAATTTACGAAATGTCAAATTTTGATACCTAGAATGGTTGTAAAAAATCTTAACTCAATATTAAGCCCGCTGAAAATAAACATTTTTCTTATCCTAAACACGTGATTTGAATCTTACAAAATTTTGACAATTTAAAAAACATGCGGGCGTGACGTGTGTTAGAATCTCGCTGGAAGTGGAAAAATATTTTAAATCTCTAGACCAATTATTATGTCTGATAGAGAATATATCATTTGATTAAATTGAGTATTATCTTATATATCACTGTGTATGCGAAAAACATTGAAAATTTATTTTTCATGTTGTCATTTTTCAAGTTGGTAGTGTTATTACCGCATTTTTAAACACATGGCATTATGTAACCTTCGCGGTGGTCGTTTAATGGTGGTAAATACTGGATTTGTTTGATTATAAGTTAAGAAAATGCAACCTATATTAATTTAATATGTAACTTATAAATGGCCATAAATGGTGTTTAACTTTAAAAGCCATTTGTAGTAAGATTAATGTCCATCTATATCAACTAATATCTAAATTTCCCGGCACAAAATAATAACGAATAAAATATGACTTTCATTTTAAGTCAGATTAGTGCACAGATCAGCTAGGTATAAGAGGAAATATCTAACAATCCGCTGGTAGATTACTCTACTAAAGTAGTACAAACTTAAGTGATGGAATGCTGCTTGAAAATAACTCTAAACTCTAAACTAGTAAGGTAGAATCTTAAGATCATGAAGACTTGCAAACGACTTATGTCTCCGCTTGTGACTAGACTTATTTTGCCTTTTTACGACCATCCACAATGGAGTGTCAGCTCAATAAATGCAATATATTTGTAGTGTTGACATAATTAATCCAAAACGCCTACTCTAATTATAACTCTAAACTCTAAACTCGTACTCTAATTATAACTCTAAACTCTAAGTTCCCAGTCTCACCTCCGGGATAATATCCACAGTAGAGTAAGCGTCTCTAGTGAAGCAGAACTCTAATTATAACTCTAAACTCTAAACTCGTACTCTAATTATAACTCTAAACTCTAAGTTCCCAGTCTCACCTCCGGGATAATATCCACAGTAGAGTAAGCATCTCTAGTGAAGCAGAACTCTACCTCCATGCTGCTCTTGCCTTTCAGGACCACCTTCAGGCTCAGGGTCCGCTGGAAGTTGTGTTCGTCTCCCTGGACCCGTCCTCGCACCTGCACAGTACACGTGGTTATATTTGGAATTACAAATATTTTATTGAATTATTGTGTATCTTGTATAAATAGAAATGTATACATAAATAAAAACAAGACGAATGTTGTCTTCAGAAAGTGTGATCAGTCAATATCAATGGAACATTAATGGAACATTAATGGAACATTAATGGATCATTAATGGAACATTAATGGAACATTAATGGAACATTAATTATGGAACATTAATGGAACATTAATGGAGCATTAATGGAACATTAATGGAACATTAATGGAACATTAATGGAATATGAGATCACTGTAAATTTCTCCTTCATATCGCCATCAATTCTTAAAATGTGTATTTAGTAAATTAGAATACTCTGTAGTCTGCAATATCAGACGTCTGTAAACTGCATATTCAGTCATATAATATAATGTAATTAATACTATTCAGTGTATACACTGAATAGTGAATATAAGTACATACTATATTCTATACACTATATATTATACACTATATAAAACACTATATTATACAGCCATTGTGCAAAGTGGAGTCATCATTTTTGTGCAAACGTAATCATATTATATAGATATAAATAGTTTTAAATGATTTAACATCACAGAGCTGGTACCCGTGGAGATCAATATTTTCAATAAGTCGATTCTCAACAGCCAGTAGACACCAAAGCGATTATTGACCAATTAGTGACCAATTAGTGAGTGCTTACCAGCCAGTAGTGACCAAAGAGGTTGAATTTAGAACTCTCGTAGAACAGTTGTGGGATGAAATCATCTGTTCTGTGCGGCGACAACACTATATCTGAAAATTGATATGTGTCAAAAACTTTACTCTTATCTAGGGTAAGGACATTAATGTGCATTAATGGGCATTAATGGGCATTAATGGGCATTAATGGCAATGGCAGTCTGAGCAAAATTTTAAAATACTGCCATTAATGCCCGTCGGTACCCCCACCCCCCCCACCCCCCCCCCCCCCCCCCCCCCCCCATAAAACCTCATCACCGTACTTGCAAACAACCAAATGAAACCTATACCAGACTCATGGATGTGGATTACCGTTTACACGTGACAGTTATTTGACAGAGTTTTTTAACCAACAGTAGGAGCTGATTGGATAATTGCCGTCACGCGACGAAAAATATTCCCATCTATTATCTATGGTAGTGATAATTATATCCCGGAATATTTCTTTATAGGTGGATAAAAGGGACTAGATATCGGTGGTGATAACATGCTTCACTGCTTCAGGTTGGTTGCAACAGAATGCCACTAGCAGGTGCAATGTACGCTGTTCATTAGTTATCGTGTGAATTGTTATTTGAGCATGGAGACTCAAAGATACGTAAATAGAGATAATGAAGAATGAGTTAAGTTCTCGTGGGACCTAAAGATAATAGTATACTAAAGAAATGAGAGATAGAAAGAAATATGTGATTTTTGCTAAATCATAAAATGCCCGTTTTGGGCATGTCTATATTACCTGATTTGGACGACAAATCTTTTGGGAGTAGCCCTTATATATAATTTCGATAATCCGTTGATAATCGTGTCGCTCATACGCAGAAAAAAGCTTAACCTGGTAACCTTGTATAACCTGGTAACCTTGAAACCTGGTAACCTTGTTGCCTGCACAGAGCAATTCTACCTGCACATTTCTCAATGAGTTATACCATCAGCTGATTTGCAGATCTGCAGGTATCTGCAGTGCAGTTAAACTATCTGCAGTGCAGTTAAACTATCTGCAGTGCAGTTAAACTATCTGCAGTGAAGGCCAATAAATTTGGAACGTAAATGGTTTTTAGAAAGGACCATTTGGGAACTTAAAATGATATTTAAACATGATCCACCTTTTTAGAAGCGAAAATTTGATTTTACAAGTTCGACTGGCCAGTTTTCTTTTCAAAATATCTTTAAAATATAGCCGTTTTCAAACTACATAAACTGTCACTCGATATGCAGTTCTGAAATTTTGGTACTAAAGTTTCAGCAGACAAGTTCCAAAGGCCCGATATGATAGCTCAAACATCATTCATGTGCAATGATTTTTCACAGGGGATCAATAATTCATTTATTGAATGTATCAAGTTTGACCGTAGGTGTACATTACTGGGATGTTTACATGAAATACTGCTGAAAATGTTTTCTTGATGTTCAACATTAACCGTGCAAATTTCCCAAATTGTATTAGCAGTACCTCCATTGCATAACAGTACCTTAATAAACGTATATTTGAACATGCTAGACTTGTAAGCTTACCTGTAAAGAAGAGTTTAGCGTGGCTCATAAAGCTTGTGACACTCCTGAATCTTCCAATCTGAGGAAACAAAGCTGACTTATCTGAAAGTTATAATTTTAATTAACTATAAACTTGATAATATTACGTATGGTGGGGAGGCGATATCTTCTGTGTACTAAACTAACCTGATCGTCATGCTTTCTGTCGCTCTTGTTTATATGTGCGATGATGTCACGTGCGGGGCGGTGCTGAAAGTCGCACTCGTCCGCATGTTGGTGAGAGGAGTGGGAGGCACCAGTCCATGTGCACCCAACTTTAATGTACGTGCAGTTAACTGGTCTGAAATAGGACGGGTTGTGAACTCAGAACTGTACGTACATTTGTAACGGTTAACCATTGTAATGGTTAAAACTGATTCAAATTTGTACAGATCGACTAATTCCAACCCCTACTAACCCCGGCCCCCGGCCCCCGGCCCCCCCCCCCCCCCTCATTATTGTAGCATCCTCCAGCTGTTGCTTACCTTCCCTTGCACTCCTTAGTATGAGACTCCAGTCTGTTCCTGGACATGGTAGCGTTACAGTAGATACAGTCGGAGAGGAGCTCTGAGAGGAGCAGCTCCACCACCAGGTTCCGAACACATGAGTTACGGGACATGTCCACCCTGCATTTGGGACACCTGGCTTGCTCGTCCTGGTGGGGTTTTGGGTGGGGTTAGAAATGGAATGGAGTTGTACGTTGATACACGGTGCTGAACATGAGAACCGTTGATTAAGACCCTCAAAGATTAATCTTCAAAAAACCAATTTTTCAGACGGAAGATAATTCTTATAATTGCCGCCTTGCCGGTCGGGTAAGAAATATTAAAAAGTCAGTATAGAAATTCACGCTTTTAAGCCCAAATGTCCGTTTATATTAATATGATTAGGCGTCAAAGCTTTTCACATGAATAGCGGATTTATTTACTGTTTCAGGTAAGAATAATGTAATAACAATGTTATCAGTGCATAACGTTGGATACTTATCGCATATTATGCCAAAATACCGTTAATGAAATCATCCTGGTACGTGAATTACAGGTTTATGATTATTTCTATTTTTAATAGATAAGAATTTGAGGGCAAACTTGATATCTAGCGTGAATTCAAGAATGTTTCTTTTTGGTCTGCTGTATTTAAGCGGCAGGTAATCTGCAATCCCATAATACTTGATCGTATCGAACTAGATTATACATTATATTGTTTCTTACCTGCGTTTTCCTATTTCGAACATAAATCTTGGACAATTTTATTTTTCAATTGCGCCTTTTTTAGAGTCAGTTGAACAGTGGCTCAGTATATGATTCCACGAAAAGTAGGAGTTGATGCTCAGCTGCATTTAACTGCGGTAATGTCTGAAAATCTGCAATCGCTTCAAGGTTTTCTAAAATATGGCGAGTTTGAGGGAAAGGTATGAAGATGACGAGAAGTACCGCTTAGTACAAAAATATCTGAGTAACAAAGTCTGTCTTTTTATTGGAGGAGTAGCATTTTGCTTACTAATCGGAACTGTGTGGAACATAAAGAAGTGTCCAGAGCTGGGGGTCATCGCTTCAGGTTTAAATATTGCAATTTTAAAACTAGCTGCTCGGATTAAATAATTGGAAAGGTTTTGCACTTACAGTATGCCATCTTTCCATTCAAAGCGAATAATTTTGTATATAAGTTTATAATTTGGAACTATATTTTCAGATGTCACGATTTATTTTAACTGTGTAGTTATCCTGGCGATGATAATTGTAGCAATTTGCTGGCAAACACCATGTGAGATTTATAGTTGAACACTTTGTAGTATAAGCTTAGATGAGTATTGATAAATCACTGGTAACTGGTAACTGGTAACTGGTAACTGGTAACTGGTAACTGGTAACTGGTAACTGGTAACTGGAGCTTTCCAAGATGTGGGTATAGTTAAGATTTTGGTTTTTATTAATTTAATATTTACAATTAGCTGCCAACCTTTAATTATATTACCCGCAGCTTGTCTGGTACACAATAAGCATCGTTTGGAACTGGTTATAATACCTCTCATCACATGTTAGTACAACATTCTTTACGAGCAGAGACAAAAGGAAATCGCGATTATTTTGGGCAAAATTCGCGATACCGCGATTTTTAACAGACTATACATTAACCTATACATCAAATTTGTCGCAAATAATGGAAAAATCGCGATTCCGTACATGCCGCGATTTCCTTTTGTCCCTGTTCTTTACGAGTAACCGTGTAAATTGATCTAGTAATTCATACAAATAACAAACTTAAAAGTTTCCACAGAATTTCATTTCTGGATGATAACCGTAGAGCATGAGCACTGTAGCATAACTACCTGCATCCTAATAGAAATACTCTGATCGTGTATATTAAAACACTCACCCTATGTATACAAAAAATACGTGTCCAGTTACACATTGGAATACATAGCTTATTGTATTCGATATTGTGTAACTAGATACGTATCTTTTGTTCGAATTTCTTGTCTCAGGGGGGGGTCCACGTTAAAAAAAGTTAAAAAAGTTAAACTAATTAATGTTAAATTTCAAAATTCAGGCTTAGAAAGTTTAACTTTTTTAACATAAATTCAAATTTGGGTTGAAATTGCAATGGAGTGAATATTCTAGACTAGTTTACTTTTAGGTCATGCGTTGGTATTTTTGTTCATTAGTCATTACATGTAGGAATATAGGAATGCCCATGACAAGAGTAAAACAGTCATATAACATAGGTACAACCGATAAATAATTGATACATTTGATCATTACAATAATAAATAAATTATAATTCATAGAAATATAAACAGCTGATTCATAAATAATTTTTAAAAAACAACAGATTCCATTCACAGTGTCAACACTGAAAATAGGGCTATGATAATCTATATCATTAAATCTAGTGATACTAATCGTAATGAATTAATAACTGAATAAATTTCTAATGATGTTTCATAAAAGTTATCGCTTAAACAAAGAGTCACTGTGTCACGATATTATATTAAAAATTTAAAATAGTGTCTAATGATATTTCATAAAAGTTATCGCTCAAACAATGAGTCAATTTGTCACGATATTATATTACAAAGTTAAAAAGAGTCACGTCTAATGATGTTTCAATGTAAAAGTTATCGCTCAAACAATGTGTCAATATATTATATTACAAAATTAAAAAACAGTGTCAATGAAGTAAAAATTTGTCGCCAATTTTTCATTACAGGTGTTACTGTAATAACGTAAATAAAAGAACTTGAGGTTCTAATTTGAAGTTACTTATATCATTTAACCTGAATATAAAAGTCTATCATTAAAATAATTTTCACTATAGTGCAGCCGATTCCTTATCGTCGTTCATATATTTTAGAACTTCACTTGTAATACGATTAACATCATACGGTTGAGGAATCTTCATTATATCACGACATACATCATTATTCAGTTAAATGAAAATAGATGTTCCTCAATAATCTCTTCCTCGGACATTCCTGATGTCCCAAGACTAGGGAGGCTACCTCTTATGGCCAAACAACTGGCTAAAAAAAGCACAAATCCTTCAGTACTGATCCTGAGATCGCTGAACTGTCACTTGAACGCAAGCAGCTGATGATTGCGAATATGCAGAACAAATTCCCGACCAACAGGAAGCATGTCAAGACCAACATCAACCAGCTAAGACGTAAGATTACAAAGAGACTCAGAGATATCAACAACTGCAGTGCTGACACACTCGTCAAGGAGGTAAACAAAACAGACGACGCCCGGAGATACTTAGGAGCCTCTAAGATACTCGCCAAAGGATATGTTAGACCAGCTCTAACCGTCCATAACTCTGCTGGGAATATCGCAGGTACTAATGAGGAGAAAGCGAGGATTATTAAGGAGTACTTTGAAGCTGAGTTCAACGACGCTGATGAGCCTACCCTTCCTGCCTTCCTTGACCCCCCATCTAGCCTTAACAGTCCCATCACCGTTGCAGAGATAGAGAGAGCCATCAGTAAACTCAAGTCTGGTAAAGCAGTGGGTATTGATAAAGTTCCTGGCGAGGTCATGAAAGCCCTGAACAACCCCCTCCTTCATGAAGAGCTGGCTAATGTGTTCAACGAGTCTTTCGAGAAAAACATTCACATTGAAGCAATAGGAGCAGGCATCCTCACACCACTGGCTAAGCCTGGTAAAACTCATGGCCCAGTTAAGTCGATACGACCATCGACCCTGCTGAATGATTCTAGAAAGATCCTGTCACTGATAGTGCTAAACAGAATAGAGAGAGCTGTGGACAACTTCACCGGACCGTTCCAAGCTGCCTACAAAGCTGGCAGGAGCTGTGCCGACCTAGTTTGGGCACAGAGCATGCTCATATCTGTAGTAATGAAGAAGGAGTTTGAATGGAACAAAGTGAGTATCGACATGTCAGCTGCCTTCAATACCATCCGCAGAGGTACAGCAATCAGACTACTAGAAGCTGCAGGATGCTCCAGAGACGACCTGAGGCTTGTACAATACCTCATGGCTAACACCACTCTAGTAGTCAGAGTGTGTTCTACTGACTCAGAGATGTTCTCTTTCAACATAGGAGCCTCCCAAGGAGACAGCACAGCTGGTAAATTGTTTACCCTCAATCTAGCTGGAGCTGTAGTGCACATAAGAGCAGTCCTCCCCTCAAGACCCAACCCTCCGATAGCCGATAACCACATGCCTCTTGAGTCCGGCTATTCAGACGATGTAGAGGAGATTGGTGAAGATATGGAGGAGTTACAGGATATCTTTCAGATCTCCAAGAATATTCTCAGTGAATGGAGTCTCTTTGTCAATGACACAAAGACAAAGTTTACCAGAGTGTATTTAGAAGAAGTTGGTGCGTGTGACGAGTGGGATAATGAACTAAGAGGAAAATAGGAGTGGAGAAACGAGACGCTTCTTGGTACTAAGCTTGGATCAGAGCAGGATGTTACTAATGGAATAAATAAAGCTAACTCTGCCTTCTGGTCATTTGACAAGCTGTGGTGCCAGGGATCAGAGAGGAGTCAGATAACTGAGAAGAGAAAGATCAAACTCTACGACTCACTAGTAGTATCAGTGCTCCTGTACAACTGCTGCTGCTGGGCCGTACCTCAGCATGTTCTAGAGTCTCTAGATGTTCTTCAGAGGAAGCACCTCAAGCGCATCCTACACATCTATTGGCCTAGCTCAATATCTAACAAGGCCCTCTACGCTCGTACCCAGACCAGGCCCCTTTCCGAGAGAGTGGAAAAGGCACGGTGGACAATGCTAGGTCATGTTCTACGCAGTGACAACGACACACCTGCCTACCAGTCTCTGTTATTTGCTACACTGGGGGAATGCAACGTCAATTAATGTCAATTAATGTCAATTAATGTCAATTAATGTCAATTAATGTCAATTAATGTCAATGTCAGTTTTGCAAAATTTTGGAATACTGACATTAATTGACACGACATTTTTCGACCAGAGATTATGTAGTTCTACCATATTTTTAGCACTTTAGAACGTTTATATCATCAATTTATTCACTACTATCACAATATATGGAAATGTGAAATGTGAAAAATTCAGATCATTAAATAATAAAACTAAAATAATACGGTTTTCCGAAATTTAATTTTCTTAAATGGGCGTGGCCATCTAAGGGCGTGATTCTCAACATCATCAGAACTTAAAACCCACATTAAACGAAATGCCTTCATGACATTTATATTTGAATAACGAATCTTAAACAGCTAACATTACTCCTTCATACTAAAAAAGCCAATTCTAGATATTTTACCTGTATAAGAAACCAATAAAATATGGGCGTGGCCGGTGGGGACCGAAGATGGAAGAGTTGGAAGCTGAAATTTTTTTTGTGGTCTTTGAACCTAAGGATCAACAGATAAGAACATACTCATAATTATTCAAGGACATTTTGTTTTTTTGAACCGGTCTAACTTACATAGACGTGAATATCTTGAATATTTATCGAATAATGATAATCTCAAATTTCAAGACAAATTAATGTCAATTAATGTCAATTAATGTCAATTAATGTCAATTAATGTCAATTAATGTCAATTAATGTCAATGTCAGTTTGGGGTTTTCATGGAATACTGACATTAATTGACGTTGCATCACCCCCGCTACACTAGGATGTCAAACACTAAAGGGACGAGTGGGTAGACACAGGACTAATTTGTATGATATTATTGTGAAAAAGGACCTATTTAAGAGACAAATTTATATAAAAAATGAAGATGATTTTACCAACTTAGTGAACTTAGCAAGAGATAGAGTAGGATGGAGGAGTTTATTTACTTTGAGACATATTGAACGAATGAGTCTTCGTAAGCGTAAATAGGCCAGCACTTTGCTGAGCCTCTTTAGGTGCTCTTTTGTTTATAGATGTTATTATATTATATAACTGGCTAAATGGCTCTTTAGATTATGAGAGCATCTATGTTTTGAAACAGAACTTCGATCTGGTTGTTTCACTTTCACACACCCCAATAGGTTCTTTACCTGCTTTAAGACTTCAGGGACTTCATTTTCAATATCTTCCGGGCTATCAATTACATTTAGATATTTCTTTGAATCCTGATTATTTTTTATTTCATTCAACGATCTATGCACAAGTTCCTCATCGTCACAACTTTTCAAATTGCTTGGACCTAGTGATCTAGTTAACTCTAGCATTACCGCAATGTGGGAAATAAAGGCAAAAGAATGCTTCCCTGTCACATTTGCATGGACATAATTAGTAGACAGCTTTCCTTGTATTTTTGGAATAGTTTGAATAGTTTCCGATGACAAGATTGGTTTCACTCTAGCTATTGGGCATGGCTGATGCACAGTATTCTGCACCACATCATCCGTACTCTTTGTTCCATTCTGACATTCTTGGGTAGGTAAAATACTCATCATCCGACGACGTCTTTTCTTAGATTTTAGTCTAATACCCGCTCCATGGATCGCACAATTGATAACGTAGGACACCTGGATTTTTTTCCTCCGAAAATATTGTATATATTCTGTAGGCAAGCTTCCTCTAAAGAACACCCAAGTCTGAATAAAACCCGTTGAATTGCTTTGGCCTTGATAATCTGGCCAGGTACCATGTCGTTACACTTCCGCAATTCAATTTCAAAATTCGTCCTGACCGTGCATCTATCTTTAATCGTTTCGGCATCGAGCGCCTTTCTTCCGGATTTCTCCTTACAAAGTTTGTTTTTCGGCGTGGAAGTGCCATCTACTGTGGCGAATCTTTTAGAAAGTTTGTTTAAAACAGTCTCTTTCTTCGCAATCACAGGCTTATCACCTTTTCCATCGTGTACTGGCAGTCGAATTGTACTCAGAGAACTTGTTGGAGGAGTATTTCTAGAGTTCAATTTGTCCCGATTTCCCTGCTGATTCTCATTCTTGATTGCAGTTCCACCTTCAATGAGTCGTGTAGACAACTTGTTAAGTGATGTTTCCTTCTTTGAATTTAACACTTTCTTGCTGCTGTTTAGTATTTATCTTATCAACATCAACTGGTCGTCCAATTGTGAATTTAGAATTGTCTACTGTGGGAGTTCTCGTGGTTAAATTATCAGTGTTAGCCCGCAAATGCTCCTTCTTCTTCAGACCCGTCGATGAAGATTTATCCATAATCGTCAATTTGCTTTGAGTTCTAGGTTTTGATGAATCAGCAGCCCTTTTTGAAGTGTTGACAACAACTGATACGTCCTCAGTAGATGGTTCGGGTACAGGGATTACAGCTGGAGGAAGCTCCGGAGTATCAATACCTGATGATGTGTCCTCAGTAGATGGTTCGGGTACAGGGATTACAGCTACAGGAACCCTTCAAGCGTATGAGCGACTCTCCTGATGCCTTCGCTAAATTGCAACGTAAACATCTGTCGTATGTGAGACTTTCCATAACCCTTCCGCACTTACACCGCCAAGCCATATTCTTTTTTCCTATTATATGAATGATTATATTAGTAAATTATACAATTATGTGTATATATAGATACAAGGTGTTTTTTTTTGTAGAGTTATCAAATCAGTTACAACTACAGAAAACAATTGCAAGAGCGAAGTACTACTAGTACTAAAGGTCAACACTCATAATTGAGTTTAATTTGGGTAATCATGTTAAAATTTGAACCGATTAGTCAGCCAAAATCTGATTTTTAATTTATGTTAAAAAAGTTAAAAAAGTTAAAGTAATTAATGTTAAATTCCAAAATCTCGATCTTAGAATTTAACTTTTTTAACGTGGACCCCCCCCCCCTGTCTCAAATGAACAAAAATTAGGTTGGGTTTCATTACTATTATCATAACTTTCTACAACCAATTAATTATCTTTCTCAGTCGCGCTATCGTGCTGGACGATGAAGCGATTAGTTGAGCGCCTACAGTCAATCATGCTATTAAAATACATCTACGGTACGGACATCTGTCCTGTAAGTCTCATCTCCTACTGGATAATGATAGCTCTACAAGGTCTTTCTTTGGTGGCACAGAAGGTTCTGATCTTCGGAGCAGTGATTGTGGTCCTGTCAAAAACTCAATATCAGCAGATGGATAGCTTGAGTAGATTGCAAGAACGAAGTTTAAGTAGGGAATTGAGGATTTATTGATTTAATTTTTATGTACTATCCGGATCGGATCTTTGTTCATTATTCGCATTATTGTGATGATTAATTATTATTATTATTAAGAAACTGTTTACACCATTAAAATATTCAAAACCCCTAAAAGAAATCAAGACATCCTAAAATGGTGATCGTTACAGATCAAGACAGCTAGAGATTAATAATTCACAATTTCTGGGTATTCACAATGTCTGAGTATTCCTTTTTGCGACAAGTAAAGAACCTCTTTTTTAGGCATTGGAAATGGTCGACGTTTGAGCAGATCACAGGAACGGAGTTTAAACATCGATGTTTCGTGTTTTACTATTAATATAGTATGCAATTGTTCAAAATAAAATGACGATTCTAGATATTGTTTTAAATGATCGTTTTCTGCCGAAGATTGTTTCGGTTTCTGCGTTTTAAAGTACTAACAACTGTTTTGTACTTACGGTTTCTATTACTTGGTTTACATTGGCATAACAAAAGTTAATTTATGTAAATTCAGGATGCTTTAAAAATTTAAAATTTCAGCCGATTTTGACTTTACTTTGTATCACAGCTTATTGACACAGTTAGTATGTAAGCATAAGACGTGTAGTACAATGTTAATGGTGTGCCCTGCTATAAACTTTATAATGTAAACGTGTACCTTGATTCTGGCATCAGCGAGGAGCCTGTAGAAGCAGCCGATACACATCAAATGTCCATAGTGGCACTGGTATATCTCAGTATTGGGATTTGCTGGAGAGAAAAAGAATTCAAAAAATGAGTTCTCAAATTAATTTCAATTAATCTTTGATAAAGTAAAAATGGTCTGCGAAGTAAAAAGTTATCACCGGCTATCTATCGAATGTGGGAGTTGATAGTAAAGAGTAGAAAATGGGATTTTACAGTGCAAACAAACCAAAACATGAAAATAGCTCACCCAAACAGACAGTGCAAATCAACAAATCTGAGACTTTTTCATGGAATTGAAGTATCTGTGCTTCTCTATCGTTACCGACTTTAATCTGAAAATAATTATTCAGTTAAATAGTGAAAAAGGTGTCGTGTTTTGAAAGGCTGAAATAAGTGATAGGATCTCTACCAACCGAGGAGAAATGTAGCTCATCAACAACATCAGAATTTATATCATTTTGATGAAAATCTATAGATTATGACAGAATTTGTTTTGCAGGAGGCAACTTAGAATTATATCAAGTATCAGACAACTTCCGTTGTACTGTGATTATTAATTCATAAAACTGTAAAATAACAAACATTTCAACAAATATAAATTATACATTTTCATAGATACGTAATGGTAATAGGATACATAATGGTAATAGACCATACCCTTTTAGTTTTATTTCTCGGAGTGTCCCGGTCAGGTGACGAGTCACGTGAGTGCCTGAGATTCTCCTCCAGGTCTCTTGAATACTGCCTGAATAAATGTGGATAACCAAATGTGATGAAAACTGAAAAAAATCAGCAGAAATCTTAATTATAAGTCATAGCGTGTGATTTTGATCATATTTCGAGGAGTTTCTTGAATACATTTTTTTTAAATAATTCATTACTTGGCAGTACATCACTAATAAAATCACTCACAAATTGTTGGACATAATTATTCGATTAGTTCAAACCTTTGTCTATTCCAGTGTTCTGAACTTCCTGACATTCTGATAGAGAGTATTAAATCAATGAGCAGAAAATTACAAGTGCAATAATTATTATTGAACGAAAGTAAACAACATGGCAAAATTGTTTGGAGATTCAGCAGCGACAACCAAAGAATTGGAGCCTGTGTTTTGATCTTGATCTCTTAGTACAATGGTAAAAGTACAGATTATGCACATTCATAACTAATTCATAATTGCTCAGATGGAGTTCTACATAATATCTGCTCGGAACTATTCACTATCAATTATAAAAAAGGAAAAAAAAGGCTAAAAGCGATTCGACAAAAATCCCTATTATATAAAACATGGGTCCGTGACGGTGAAAATTCCAAAATCTTTGGGTTCAGCGTCCTGTTTTTCAACAGCGATATCTAAAGGTGAAAGACCTTTGTTGTTTCTCAACATTAGGTTTATGCTTTTCTGTTCTGTTAGGTACTTGACGACTTCAGCTTTCCTGGATATAATGGCCTTGTGAATGCTTGTGTTACCGTCTTCATCTGTGATATTGATATCAACATTAGCCTCATTACATTACCAGCGCACACAGTCGAAGTGTCCTCTATGTGTTGTATGTAGAGGTGTTTGACTCTTGTCCCCCTTACTAATTATATCTGCACTGAGTGTACAGAGATATTGCATACAGTCTAGGTTACCCTTTGCTGCTGCGTAGTGCAGTGCTGTGTTGTCAAGTGCATCTCTAACGTGCAGTGTACATCTGCACCTTGATCACAGAGATACCGCACACAGTCACAGTAACCATTTAGTGATGCTATGTTTAGAGGTGTTCTACCATTGTCCCCCTTCCTGCTCTTGTCTGCACCATTTAAACATAGATATTTAATACAGTCTAGTTTACCATACCGAGCAGCCCAGTGCAGAGTTGTGTCATTGTCCTCATCTATAGCATGTATGTCTGCACCTTGATCACAGAGATAGGATAAAATCTGCCCATCTCCAACCTTTGCAGCAACATGACGTACCAACTCCTTATACTCTCCAGTTCTTTCTTGTAGGATTGGTTTCAGCGTTACATTGTCAACACTATTACACAATCTTTGTATTTTCACATAGTTATTTTCTTCTGTTGCTTCCCTTAACTTCAAGCAACTGCTTAGAAACGTCCATTAACTTGATAAAATTGAGAACCAAAGCACTATTAATACAAGCACAGGCAGCTGACTTAAAAAATACTTGGACTCCACAAACAATTTTAAATTGCAGTAATCAAATCTAATTGCAGCGGCACACACTTACTATTACTATCATGATTGTACTATAGACAGAAAATCTCTCAAATCGATTTTGGGCGCTTTAAACCATTTGTTGTAATGTTTTTAGATACTAAATAATATCTAAATTTATAAAAAAATTTATCGGAACGAATTAATTGATATTTAATAATTTATTCCGTAGTTTTATCTGATTATGATATTGATATTGTTATTATTGAACAAAGCTAACTCTAGACATAGTTAATATTACTTCTTTTAACAAAGGGACTTGGAGTATAAACAACCAAGTTTGCATAAATTTCTATCCAACCAAGAACTCAGGAGGCAAAGGTGGGTGTGTAAACTTTTGGTCTGCACTCTCCGATCCTGTATCACCCTGGATTCTTCTCGACGTATCTTTGTAAAAGGTATACACCTTCTAGTCAATCTCTTGCTACTCCAAGTCCCCTAAGATATCTGATCTAAAGTTCGTGCTAGTTATACAAATAATATAATAAAATTATTCAAACAATATACACATAATATAGCAATGACCCTATATGAAATCTACCCTTTAAGAATTAAAAAAGTTTCTTAAACAATCAAAAATTACCCTTGGCCTTGTGGCTCCAAGTTAAGATCTAGACTGTTTATATCAACAATGTTTGTTCTCGCACCTCTGTCTCCACGGAGAGAAATCACTATTGTTCTTAGGATTTCAAAGCGAAGGCGCTTTCTAATGTATCCTACAGCATCCGAGTACCTCTGGCCAGTGTGGTACTCCATCTTACTGGCCAGCTTTACATATTATGAAATATATTTTTGTCTGCTTTAATTGATACTAAATAAAATTGTTGTTTTCTTGAAATTGTTGTTTTCTTTCTCAGCCTGACTATCACTATTTATTGTTCAATGTTTTCATGGATAAGAAAAGCTAAATATATTTGTTTGGGATAATGAGTAGATAAAGGCTGCTTCACAAAGTCTATCTGGGCTTACTGGATTTGTAGACCTAGATATTTTCAGTTCTGAAATGTATAAAATATGTTACAGCTGAAAGCAGCGTATTTTGCCCCATTTTGATCACTATATCAACTCCGATATCCACCAAATTTTTCGGACATTTGTGAAAGCCTTGTTGAAAGGTCGTCGCCAATTTCCAGAATGATCTCATTTAAGGAACTGAAGATATATCCGAATAATACGACAAAAATGGTCAAATTTGGACGAATTTGGTCAAATTACGAGATTTTTACAGCTACTTTTGCTCCAAACGCCGCGCACCATCAAATTTGTATTGGCACCTAGGCGAAACTCACTGATCTTTCCAAAAAGGTATGACAAATTTGGTATTGTGAAAATTCTCACAGTCTCTAGAAAACAGTGGTACAAAAATTTTTAAAATCAATTAAAGTTGTAGTTAATTAATAAATTTGTAGTTAATCATTTATTAATTTTGGTGGTTAGATATTTATATTTGCACTGTCCATACTACATTTATGAGGCTGTCAACATTTCAAACACAAATAAAACCAGTGTTACAAGTCTGACGATCATTCTTCAAAATAGATCGACAATCGAATACCTTTTTTGTACAATCAACAGTGCAGCCAATCTTTGGAAAAAAAGTAACGTGTTGATGATGATGATCGGTCATATTTTTAGCCATGTTGTTCATGTTGACATGGTCGGTTCCGCTTATGTATAGCTTGATGTGATTTTTATTGTCATACGTTGTATGACCCGCCGCGCACGAAGTGCGCGGCTCCCCTTGTATCGTCGATACAATAAACTTATAATTAGGGAATAAACAAATTACAGAATATTGTATAACTATTAGAAAAAGTGGAGGTAGCGGTGTGGTGCATTAATAGATTGACAGCCTACTGATTTAAATTGTTTTTAATTATTATTAAATCTAAAATAGCTAATAATTTAATAAATTATTAACAGGCCCCTTAACGTGGGCAATAACATACGCTTTATAAATTATATAAACAAATTGAAGTTTATTTTCCAATGTTGTTAAGTGTCTCTTTAGATCTGTTTTGGTCTTTCGTGGGAGTTCCCACATTTGTTGGTTGAGAATGCTCAACATAACATGTTGTTTTTAAGTGAGCATAGTGGGTATATTTTTGGATCAAAAGGCTGCAATATGGCAACTTTAAAATTGGTTCTTTTAATCGTTTATTAAATATCAGTTTAAAAATACATAAATCTGGAATAGTGAAACAAATTTTAGTGAAACAAATTTAAAATTTTATCCTTTATTTTACAATCATAATATAATAATATTTATAAGCCTCCGTTTTGAAAGTTTTAAATTTTAATACATTCACATTTCTATTTAAAATTCAATTTTATGTACAAGTCAATAACTGGCCGCCAAAGCCGCGCATTCTTGAAAACAGGATTAACTTGATTATAGTTATACGACTATGTAAATTTAAAACTATCCGTGGTTTTTTCTTTTAAATAAATAAATTATAACTTTACCTAAGTCCAAAGCCAGCTTTGAAAAATTTACTATTAAATCATAATATATCGTCAACTTTAAATATTTACAATGCAACAATTCATTAATCTGTAAACACGCGTACTCCAGCCCCTAAACGCATAAATTGTTATGCGGCGCTGCTCAAGCCGCGCACGCACGTATTATTTTATACTGTTTGCTTTCTAATAAATATCGTGCCAATGTGTACGTCTAAATTGTAAACGTTCATGTTTTGTGTAAAGTGAATCCAATTGGGACTAGTGACAAGGATAAGGACCCAAGTGCCTGTACGGCTTTTTCGGACCCCTGTGGACCACTACTCTTGAAATCACTCTACAACATTGAACATCTATATCTACTACGTCATTTGGCAATTATTGTCATTAATCTAACTTTCTAATTAATTGCCGAGGGGGAAGAGTAAACGCTTCACATTAAAATTCAATATACAAAATTCAAAACCATCAATACGGTATTAAATATTATGGACAAGTCTATAGATCTATTTCGTAGTCATATATTCACATGATTTGCTTTATATTATCTTAATACTGTAATGAAGTACAGTAGGATTTGTGTTTCGAGAAAGAAAGGTTGCGGTCAAATTATTAACAAAAGTAAACAAAAGTCCATCAGGGACTCCGTGGAGTCGAAAAAGGTACACGGCTGCTGTCTGGTGCTGCTAGGCATTTATTGATCAAGATGTTTTATTGTATTGATTTATAATGATTCTATTGTTCGTGACTAATCAAGTTCTAAGTGGAGGTATAAAGTGTTGCTCAAGATACTTCGTCATCTCATGTCCAGTATAATGATTAAGATAGTATACAATGCAGTTTTAGTAGTTGACCCATACAGTTAAGTCCGTCATAACTCACAATCGTTAAGTCGTCGGTCAATTGTCAAAGTCGTTGTGTGTTTATTCGTTGAGATAGCAGTAAGATAAGATGTTACGCGCGCGCGCGTTTAATCCCGTCGACGTGAAATGTGACAATGAAAACGCCATAGAATTATTATTTTCGCGCGTTACGTAGAGTTTACCAGTGTGTAATACTAGTTAACACTGGGTGTACACTGAGTGTAAGTGTAAGTTTCATATACAAGCCGTTGAATATTTCCAATTTTGAGTGTATCGTGAGCATGTTTTACAGTGGGATTGCTCGGTACTAGTGTGTTTGTGTATATATATATATATATCATTTGTGGAGTATGGTGTAAGTAATGTTTTTGGTTGGAGTGCAGTGGTTATATGTATGAGAAAAGATATATGGTCATTTTAGTAACTCACATAAATCAGAACTTGAGCTCATTTGTGGCAAAATTAAGCTCACACCAATCAAGTGTATCATGCTTGAATTGCAATTCTCGTAAGGCAATTTTCAATATATTCTTAAACCCGTTTGTCGGAGTATTAAAACTTATCTTACTTGATGTTTGTCGACAGCTGTTCCACATGTAGGATGATTGGTAGATGAATTGTGAGGATGGTTGTGATGTAATGAAATAATCCTCTCGTCGTGGTGACCTGTTAAATGATGAGTACAGTGATAATGGTTCCTCTAACTTATTAATTTTGAATAGTTCTAAGAGACAAGTGTACTTGTACAGATTGTGGACCGTCAACAACCTGTGGGTTTTAAACAAGGGCTTGGAGTGTTCTTTTTGGTAAAAGTCCACCCCCAGTCTTTGCTTATCAACAGGTCGTGTTCGGGCACACGTTTTAAACTTCTCTAGGTAAGCTTCTCTATCCCCAAACAGAATTCTTATACACTTTTTCTGTGTTTTAAAGATAGGTTCAAGTCGGTTATTGCTAATACCACCCCACACAGATATTCCAAATCCTAAATGTGATTCAAATAGAGTATGATATAAATCCTTATAATACTGCTTTGGGACAATGTGTCGTATTCTGCACAGCTTTCCTACTTCGCATTTAAGTTTTGAGTTAAGTGACTGCGTATGTGATTTCCAGTTAAGTTGGTCGTCAATAATAACGCCTAGAAATTTAGCTTCTTGAACTCTTTTAATAACTACATTATTTAAAGTTAGTATGTTCTCGTCATTTTCTACTTCCTCTTTGGCCCGTGAGGGTTTAAAATGAATAAAACAACATTTCTTAATGTTAATATGTAATAAGTTTAGTTTCATATACTTGTACACAAACGATAGAACTTCATTTCCTTTTTCGTATAGTCTTTTGACACATGTGTCTTCTATAAATATGTTAGTGTCGTCGGCAAATAGTATAAACTTTCCTATAATTGATGAGTTACGGATGTCATTAATATAAATAATAAAAAGTAAGGGACCAAGACAGCTCCCCTGCGGCACTCCATAGACTACTGGAAGTTTCTCGGATTCTTCACCTAATACCGAGACATACTGGTATCTGTTCGACAGGTAACTTGCTATAAGGTTATTTGCATTTCCACGTATTCCATAATTTTCTAACTTATGCAGTAACTTTTCATGTGATATTGTATCAAAGGCTTTACTAAGATCAATAAATATTCCAAGAACGTGTTGTTTTTTCTTGAGGCAAGATTCTACGTGGTTCACTGAGTAATTTAGGGCATAACTGGTCAAGTGATTTTTACGGAATCCGTACTGGTTTTCATATAAGGAGTTCTGTGAATGAAAGAAGCTGTATAATCTATTGAATATAATCTTTTCAAATATTTTACCAAACACAGCTAGCGTTGATACAGGTCTATAGTTTTCAAGGAGTTCCTGGTTATCTTTCTTGTAAATGGGACTAATCCTTCCAACTTTAAGGTCATCTGGAAATATGCCATCTTTCATACATTCGTTATACAGTACAGTGAGTAAAGGAGTAACTATTTTAGAGGACTGCTTAATTACATGAATCGGTATGTCACTTGCCTTGCCATTTTTAAGTTCAGATATGATTTTGCTAACCTCGTCTGTTGTGCAGTCATGCATGTAAATGCTGGAAGTGTTTGAAAGCGGTAGATAATCATAGAAACTAGGTATACTGTTTATGTTAATTTGTCCAAGATCATTGTAAGCGGTATTTAGGTCAGAGGCTAATGATACAAAATATTTATTGAATTCGTTTGCTATGATCCTTCTATTTGTTATCTTAACGTTGTCTATTGTGAACAGCGGCTTTATTTCACGCCGCCGTTTACCTCTTATACGATTTATTAGTTCCCAGGTCTTTTTACTATCACCGCTATTTTCAGCAAATTTACCAGAGAAGTATTCTGTTTTCACAGTTTGACGTGTTTTCTTTAGGACTTTTCTGTATTCTTTGTAGATAAGGTAGCGACTACGTTTTAGTGAGCATTCAGGGCACTGGCAAATGCCGCCCTTGTTATCAGTTTCCCCGAGTTTACATTTTCTATTTCTTATCTCAACCCAATTTTCGTACAGTTTGTGCTGATTATTAATTGAGCAAATGAGACCGGGAGTTATCCAAGGGTTAACCTGAACAGTTCTCTTAGAGGTTTTCGGGGTCTCTAGTTTAAACGATTTTTCGACGCAGTTTTTGTAAGTGTCATGGAATTCAGTAAAGTTATGGATTGTTTTAGTTTTAAGCTCATCTTCAAGATCCACTAGGAAGCCGTTAACATTTGATTGACAGAAGTCGTAATATTGTTTAAAAGAAGTTTTTTCAGAGTTGACTTCAACATTCCAGTTAAATGTGTTAAAAATAGGTGAGTGATGAGTTATTCGTTCTTTTAGGGTGCCTGAAGTAATCACATTATCAATATCGTTAGTAATAATGTTATCTATGCAGGATGCTTTACAGCCTGGTTTTTCGTGGGTAACAATAGATATTAACGGACAAAATCCTTTACTGAATAATATTTCTTCATATTTTTGAACATTTTTGTTATCTTTATCATGAAGATCGATATTAAAGTCTCCAGCTAGATAACTAAACTTCGGCATGTGATCAAGAAGGTTAGAAAGTTCAACTAGAGCTTGGGAAATACAGCCACTTGGTGGACGATACAAAACACCTACATTAACAGGTTGATCTTCGTTACTTAATGATAAGACAAGTATTTCTAGATGTTCTGTGACTTGTGATATATTCTCAATTACAGTAGCATTTAATTTATCGTCAACATAAAGGGCTACTCCAGTGCCCTTTTGTTTGTTAGGTGCTGTGTCCTGATAGTAACTATTATAACCGTCGAGCTGAAATAGATTGCTTAATTCTTTTCCAGTGTTGGTTTCAGCTAGGGCTATTACGGAGAATTTTGTTTTGTACCTACAGGTTTCAATGGCAAGGTTGTCAAAATTTGATTTATTTCCATCAATATTTTGAAAGAGAATAGATGATTGTTTCTTTACTTGGTTGCAGAGAATATTTGTAAGGTCAGATGCAGTGTATGAGTTACAATCATTTAAAGTATTTGAGATTTTGGTTGTGTATTCGTCTAGGTTGTTGTCGTCGTCGTCATTGTCAGTGAGTAGTTTAAATGGGTTGTATTTAACCTTGTCTAAATGGATACAACGAGTACAGTAAAACTCATTAGATTGGCTATTTGGATTTGATTTGCGATAGCATTTATGGTGCATTATGCAGTCACAGTGAAAACATTCAACTATTGTTTGGCCGATGACTATGTTCTTAGAACAGACAGGACATACCTCCTTAATGAGGGGAGTCATGGTTGGTAACCATCCACGTGACCCTGACTAGCAGCAGCAGGAACAACAGGACCAGTTTCTCTTCCAGCAGTCGCATCCCTGTAGGATCTATCGTCTACCCTTGTGGACCTCCTCTTCCTTTTGTCGATACCACCGTTAATCCTGAGAAGAACAGTGTTACGAATAAATTGACCTAACTTTGCTAGTCCCCTCCAGTTGAGGTGAAGGAAGTCCGGTTTTTGGTATTTGTTGAGGTCGCGAGAGAGAGAGCGGTCAAGGAGACCATCCCTATCACAGAACTCATCAAATCCATCCACATAACTGACACCAAAATTGGACGGGAGCAGCCTACATCGAATCAAACTGTTAAAGTATATATAAGCTTTCTATTTAAATCAGCACGTTTAGAAGGAATTGTTGGACAAACATATACATGCACACCCGGATTAATAGATTGAATCTGGGCAATTTTTGAAACTAGATGGTTGTAGATTATATCAATATCGTTTTGGCTTTTTACATCTGTTTGTTTCAGGTCATTAACCCCACACAATATAACACAGTTTCTATAGCCACAGGACACATAAGGATCAATGCTATCGACAGTTGGGGCAAAGAATCGTTTTCCAGGAAGCCATTTGCCGAATGACTTGGCAGGATCAGAACCGAATTTCAGTCCGCCGGTGTTCGAGTCCCCAATGATACATGTAGCGTTTCTATTCAGGGAACTGACTGATCTCAATGTTATACTGTAGCGCAGCCCAGTTATCTCGCCTGCATCGATACGATGGTGGAACAGTGCTTGGCTACGACGAGTCATTACATATAATGATCCTGGGCCACATAGTTGCTTGTGCTCATCAATACCTGTACTAGCATCAGAGAAAGAAACATGACACGCAGTACCAAGAGAGACTGTAAAGATACTTGATTCCGGGTGGATAGAAGGCTCGTTATCAGAGTGTCTAGGCAAGGTGTTTTAAACTAATTACAACACTACAAATCTATTACATTTATTGAGGTATGACCAAAGTAATACGAATGTAATACGAATGTAACGTTAATGGAATGGAACAAATCTCACATGTGAACTCTTCAATTTGCTTCAATTCAAATCAACAACTTAATTCAAATCATCAACTCAATATCATGGACGATTCAATGGAAACATTTTTTGGAAAACTATTGTCGGAATGTGATCAAAAATGCAAAAACTGTACTGCACTCAAATCTCATGTCAAGTTTCTCGAGCGGAAAGTGATCATCCTAGAAGACATTGTTCAAACTTCTCAGACTATAGCAGAGATTAATGGTACGTTGTTACATCAAAGTACCAATCAGTCAATAGATTATCGGGCTGTCCTGGATAGGTGTTCAGATGTTGCAGTTCAGACAGAATTTGAAAACGATCAGATTGAATATGACAGTGAATGCGAGGTGCCTGAATCTTTCATGCTAATCAATAGTGATGGCATCATTGAAGCACCAGATTCTATCATTTCCAACAACACAGAAAATCAAATCAGTGGGAGTACAGGATCTGTCAATCCATGGAGTGGCAAGTATTATGCTGAAATAGATGTAACACCCATATCTAGTGTGGCCTTAAGTGTAAATGACGAAAGCCCTGACATTATCATACCACCTGTTGAACTCATTGATCAGGCACCGTTTCAAAAATTCTCCTTAGACATCTTCCTGAGAGAATTGGATTTTAGCCACCAGTTTCAAAATAGGAAAACAGCTTACTTTGGGGACTTCCCATATGTGTATAATGGGGGAAGTCACGAGGCGAAGGAGATACCACATCAGTCCTATCTGGCTGCTATCTGTTCATATCTTGATGTGTTACTCCCGGATTATGTTTACAACAGTGCTCTCGTAAACTACTACAGTACTGGGACAGAATGCATGCCTATCCATAGTGATAATGAAGAATGCATCGATGAAAACTCTTATATTGTTACAGTTTCTCTGGGTGCCTCTAGGACGATGCAGTTCACAGAAATTCAAACAGGAAAAGTGGTGTCTGCCCTAGATCTAAAGCATGGGGATGTTTGTATCATGTCTAAAAAATCCCAGCTTCATTACAGACATGAAATCTGTACTCAACCATCTTGTACAAACAAAAGGATCAGTATCACATTCAGACTGATCAAACCTGTAGCTGTTGTCCAAAGATTAACAAGTACACCAACCAACATGTGCAATGACAATTACCATGACCCATATGAAAACATCTCCAACTCCAGCGGCTATGTACCTTATCAAGAAGACGAGTTTATAGTTCATCCATCAAGGAAAACGAATGGTGCTTATCAGCACCGACCTCTAACCCCACCCTATACATTGCATCTCCACCATCCCATCAATCAGGGCGGCATGTTAACAGACAACAATTGTTCGAAAAGGAGACACCCAACGATGTGAGCACAGTTTATATCAGCAGCAGCATGTTTAGGCATCTGAATGAAAAACTGTTGAGCTCTTCATCTCAGAAGGCCAAAGTATTTTTCTACCCAGGGGCCAACTCAATCCAAATGTCCCAAAGACTCTTTAGCGACAGTCAGTTCAAAGTTCTCAACAAAGAAAAGGTTAAAAAGGTTGTTTTACTAACTGGTACTAACTGTGTTGATCCAATTGACCTCAACACAATGAACTTCAACAGTGCCACCAATGACATGGAAGAATTTGTTCAAAAATTGTGGGCAGAATTTAATAGTGCAAAAATATATATCTTAAATATTCTGCCTAGAGCTGTCACTAGTAAGAACATCATAGTGCAGGGACTTAATCGATACTTAGAGAATATGTGTTATAAGCATGGGCTAATATACATTAACACAGAACATGAAAATAATCTCTTTACTTTAAATTATAATAGAAAGGACAAGTATTTTGGCAGGGGCCATGACAATGTGCACCTTAATAAGTTAGGAATTGCCAGGCTTGGTAAGCATCTCAAATATGTAACTCACTTGTGTTAAACTTCATTAAAATTCTATAATCCAAGGGTATCAACATGAATAATAACAGGATTACTGTTTTATCTGGTTTAAAATGTTAGATCAGCACAAATTTCTAATAACTTAACGTTTTTATATCTCTCAAGCTATATTTATCACAAACAGAAGTGAGTTACTATTTTATGCTGTTAAATTTTATGATTTAAACTGCAGTATGATTGCTGATCCGAAATCCAATTTAAATCATATGTATGACATGATTTGAAACTTAGTCTACTTGAGGAGACTGCATGTGGATTTGTTCCCCATTAGCTTTGGTTTAACCTTATTCGTACCTCAATAAACGATAATCTCTCTCTTGGTCTATGTAATATACAGGGTGGCCTGACTAATCTGGCAAAAACTCTCGAACTACAGGAGCTAATATTTCGCGAAAAGCTTGACATAATTGGAATTAATGAGACAAACCTTAAATCTGATATAGACACTAGTACACTTAACTTCCCCTTAAACTTTGATTTTATAAGGTGTGATAGACCTAACGATAGAGGAAGAGGAGGGTGTGGTATATTGATCAACCAAAATGTTAACCACAAATTACTCAATTTAGATATAACCTACTCTGATATTTCTAAAATCGAAGCTATATGGATACAACTCAAGGACGCCAATCTTTACATTTGCTGCTTCTACAGATCACAAAACTTTTGTCATCTAGATACTTTCCTTGATTATATGACTGAATGTATGATGAAACTTCAAGGTAAGAAAGTAATATGGATTGGCGATGTTAATGTTAACCAAAACTCTTTATCTGATCTAGATTATAAAAAGTTAGATATAACAATGAAGCTCTTTGGAATGATACAGACTGTTACAGGAATTACTAGAGTTGCAAACTTAGATGGTAGAATAACGCAGAGCACAATAGATGTTGTAATGACTAACTGTTACTCTAATTTCATAGAGTGTAAAGTACTTGATGATAGAATAGGAGATCACCAAGCTCTTAAATGTGTTCTCGACTTTAAAGTAAATAAAGCTAGTAAGTTCCAGAAGGTCCTTATCAGAGACCACTCCTTAAACAATCTAAAAGCCTTAAGCTATTTTCTGGGATCCTGTAGTAACTACAGTAATATTCTAAGCTGTACTAATGTAGACCATGCGCTAGATGGACTTAATCATCACATCCAGGAATCGTATGATAATTACTGTCCACCTAAACAGATTAAATGTAATAGTGACTTTCTTTGTAATCCCTCTAAAGTACTGTTGGCAGAAATACGGAAGAAGAAGATGCTTTTCAGAAAGTATAAAAAGTGTTTAGGACAATTAAACAAATTCAAGTGTAAGTGTATTAATGGAATATGTAACTGCAGAAAAAGTGAACTACATAAGAAATGCTCTACTTCGTGGGATAACTATCGTCCCCAAAGAAACTATGTGACAAAATTATCCAAAGAAAACAGACGTACAAATATTGTTCAGGACCTTACTGTGAAAAGTGCAAAAAACGATTTGAAAGGTATTTGGAAAACTATCAAACATGCTTCAAACTTACCTGGAAAAATAAGTAGCTCTTCCCCAAGCAACTTAAATGTTAACGGAGTTAACCTGCATTTTGCCACAGTTGGTACAATATTACAAGAATCAATTAAGGAAAAGGATTCAGACGACTTTCTAGAATATATGCCGCCTCCACCAGAGTGTAAACTCTCTGTATTCGAAGAGGTGACTGTTGAACAAGTAAAAGAATATATACTCAGTATACCATCAGATAAATCTATTAACGATATCATGCCTATTAAAGTATATAAGTATATTATTCCCCAAATCATCGATCCAGTAGCTCATATTATAAACCTTAGTATGAAAAGTGGAACAATGCCGTTGGCATGTAAAATTGCATCAGTCACTCCAATTCTTAAAACTGGTGACCCTAATGATCCAAATAACTACCGGCCAATATCCATACTCCCCCTACTTGGAAAATGCATAGAATATTTTGTTAACCAACAGCTCACAGAGTATGTTGAAACAAATAAACTACTTACCAACAATCAGTATGGATTTAGAAAAGATCATTCCACCACTTTTCTAATGCTTAATCTATTTGATAAAATATTTACGTCTAAGGAATCACAGAAGAAACCTGCAATTGTATTCTTAGATATTAAAAAGGCCTTTGACACAGTAAGCCATAATATTTTATTGAAAAAAAAGTATTATGGAGTTGATGGCTTTGTCATAAAGTGGTTCAAAAGCTACCTTGGGGACAGAAAGCAGCACACCAAAATACGTGGTAATGTAAGCACATCACTTCCTGTTAAAACAGGTGTGCCACAGGGTAGCATATTAGGACCAATTCTATTTAGTTTATTCATAAATGATCTCAGTAGAAATTGCACACAATCTACTGTTTACTTATTTGCAGATGACAGTGCACTATATTTTGATAACATTTCCCGAAGCATATATGAAAATGTAATTAAGGATATGAAAGTTGTGTATGAATGGCTTAGAATCAACAAGCTGAGACTAAATGCTGCAAAATCTTCATTCATTGTATTTGATAGATATCCTAATCTGGACACGTTGTCAATCCCTCTGGATTTGGAAAAGAATGCCTTTTTATAGAAGAAACTAAATCTCAAAAATATTTAGGTCTCATGATAGACAATTTATTGAACTTTCAAGACCATATTGATTATGTGAAATCAAAAATTGCTAAAAGAATAGGGGCATTATACAGGTCGAAAAATCTTCTTCCACTGAAATATAGAAAAATGTTTGTAAATGCTCTTATGCTCCCCCAATTTGACTACCTGGATATAATATGGTCTAGGGCTGCCAAAACCAGACTTAATTCTCTTGATATATTATACAAGAAAGTAGCAAAAATTGCACTGGATGTTCATTGGCAGGAACCATCAGTAAATGTATATCGAAATATGAAGTGGTTACCCTTACACTTAAGACGACAACTCCATCTATCAACGTATATGTATAAATTTCTTAATGAGGCTGCACCATCATCATTCACCGGTAAATTTTCTTATGTATCCGGAGGATCACGTGATGCTGAGAGGTGCAACCTTTATATTCACAAATCCAGAACACACAAAACCTTTACATATTTAGGTGCAAAATGTTGGAATACAATTCCAGAGAACATAAGGACTATAGAATGTAGTGTAAATTTCTCACAATGTATGAAATCTAAATTTATGTCAGATGTAATTCAAGGAGTCTCATCCTATGAAATAAACAATAGTTTCGACTATTTCTACACTCTAGCTATGTGACAACTGAAACAATTTTTAAGGTGCTGGAGTTTTTGTCGGGTGGAAAGGCCCCCTGCGTTATATGACCTATTTTCAGAAGTATAGAACTTTAAACATCTCCTTTATTCGTTCCCATTTGTTATCATTGCCATTCTAATGTTGTTCTATACTTCTCTGTGTATAACTGTAAATAATATTACTTACGAAATTCCAAAGTGGGCATCTATGTAATTTTCAACATTAATTGTTACCTTCATGCCCACAGTTCACTGTTAAATCATATCTTATTTTACCACTCATTAATTTATTACTTATTTTGTTTTACAATTTACATGCTATATCCTTATGTCCCTAGAAGGGTGTTCTGCTAACAGTTTTTGACTGACTTGAATGTCCTGCACAGCAGATTGAAGCTTCTTAAATTATTTTTTATTCTTATTGTATTGCTGTGTAAATTTGATTCTAATTCTAATTCTAATAGGTGCTGCTTGTGCCGTCAAACCGATTCACCAAACAGCTGTTAACCTGAGGTTGGTCACCTGAACAAAACTCACTGTTGATTCTGTCGATGATTTTTCTCAAGGGTGGTGGTATATGTTCACACTGTGAACCAGTGGCTTTTGAAGCATAATCCTGCTAAATGTAAAGTTGTTCATATTAAACATACTTAATATATCTACCAGTTCCCAGCTCTTTGAGGATACTTTATACAGAAATGGCTTTTACCCGACTATCTCCATTGCAACACATTTTCGTCAAAACTGTAAAAGTTCCTGCATCGATAACATTTTAACAAATAAAATTGAGAATATAGTCTTATCAGGTGTTATTGAAGAACGGCTTGGTGAGCATGCCCCTATATTTACCTTCACTTCAGTAGAGACCCCTCGCAATACAGAGCCTCAGAAACATGTCCGCTATTATGATTACTCAAGTTCCAAATTAAAAAGCTTTGTATCTGAACTTGAGGTGAGGGTAAACCAGCTCACTCCTTCAACAAAATTTGATGAGTTCACGGCATGTTTTGACCAGACACTTGACAAACACTGCAAACTGAAGGTACCAAAAGTGACAAAAAGAACTCCCAAACTTAACCCATGGATTACAGACAGTATCATCCAGTCTGTAGAAAGAAAGCATGAACTGCATAAGGAGTGGTCTGACACCGTTACTAATAAGAACCCTGGTGGTAATTTCTTGCTCTACCAAGTATTTAGTGATTATCGTAGGATGCTCAAAGCTATCATTAAAGCTGCCAAACGTTGGCATTACTGTAACGAAATCGTAAACAACTGTGAAAAAAGCAAGAAAACCTGGCAAATTATTAACGAACTCAGGGGCAAAAAGAAGAGGCAAACCAAGCCCCCATTTATCATTGATAACCAAAGAATAGTTGATAGAAGAGCAATTGCTAATGGATTCAATGCTTGGTTTGTCTCTATTGCACCAAAGCTGAATGAGACACTGCATAATCTATCTGATGGCCTGCCTATATTACCCATGAAAACTTTCTATGACTTCCTAAACCCAAGAAATGAAAAAAATATTAGGCTAGAAGATTGCTCCTCGAACGAAATATTGAAAATCATAAGCGAGTTCGAAAATGGTAAAGCCAGTGACATTCCCATAAGTGTAGTAAAAAAGTCATCTCATGTAATTGCACCTGTATTATCGAATTACTTTAATATCCTTATGACCAAAGGTATATTTCCTGATGTCCTGAAAACTGGTAAAATAACACCTGTATATAAGAAAGGTAACCCAGAAGAAATTGAGAACTACCGTCCTATCTCCACACTGTCCGTCTTCGGTAAGATCTTTGAAAAGCTCATAATATATTCTAGAATATACGGATTTGTTAGCTCCCAGGGAGTTATATCGAAGACGCAGTTTGGATTTAGGAAATCTCACTCTACATCTCATGCAGTCAATTACTCTGTAAATTTGATTACGAAATCTCTTAAACTTAAGAATCATGTTTTAGGAATATTCATTGACCTAAGCAAAGCTTTTGACACTATCGACCATTCAAAGCACTTAAGCGAACTCTAAATCATTCCACATCCACTTTATGTAGACTTCGCTGCTCCCTTCCAGAATTTCTACACCAACAATTATATTATACCCTGTTCGAATCACATCTTTCCTACTGTATATCTGTATGGGGTGGGGCAGCGAAACAACGTATACGTAAGCTCATTATTTACTGCTCAGAAGTACTGTCTCAGAGTACTATTTGGTGACAGGCTGGCGTACCTTGATAAGTTTAAGACTTGTGCACGTACTAGGCCTATAGGACACCAGAAACTTGACCAAAAATTTTTCATAAAAGAGCACACCAAACCGATATTTAAGCATAATAATATTCTAGCTATACAAAATCTCTATACATACCACAGTTACCTCGAGCTCTACAAGATAATGAAATTCCGTGCTCCAATATCCTTACATGAAGGTTACACGTGTTCCTCGAGGAAACCCTGCCTTCTAATCTGTCAGGCAGACCCACCTGACAATCACAACACTAGATCAACCAAAATTTTTAACATTATAACCCCAAAATTCAGAATGACTGACTTTACTACTAGTGTAATGTGCTTGCGAGGTAAGCTAAAACGTGCGCTATTAACGAATCAACATAATCACGCCCTGCTTGATTGGACTGTCAAAGATTTTGACTGCGCAAATCTTATTTCCCAAACATTATAACTGGCTGGTCACACACATCTCAATTATAATTACCCTAGGCTACTGTTTTCCAAGTCTTGTCCTGTGAGTAAAGTATGTGTGAGAAAGTTTTAATAAAATTATTGTATATTTACTTTTGAATTTAAAAAATCTAATTTGAGAATGAAGTTTAAAGAAATTTTAATTAGCACTGTATAGTTTAAGATATTTATAGCTTATTATAACCATTGATACAAAGGCCATAATCTTTCGCCAGCTCTCCAATATCCACCTTGAAAGCTTGAAGCTGCATTTTATATCCTTGAACTACACAATATAAACCAAAGAATGTTTTAGTGTAGACTTTTTGTCACAACAAGACTGCAACCTATAATAACAACTATAAACAGAACCCCTAATGTCTGCTTACAATTTTTCTTCCAGTCCTAATCTGAGCCTTGTCTCTATAAACTTAACTGAACTAGCGTTTCGGTGTGTGCAAAAGCTTCCAGGCACGCGCATTCCTTGCCCCGTTAGTTACCTGTCCTTCCAAAACCAAACTAGCAGTCAAGGACAAAAAGTCATACACCAAATGGGCATTATATTTTATGAATTGTTTTACATCTTTTTATTCTGTAAAAATGTGCTAAAATTAAATTTCTTGTTTCATTGAAATTTCTTGTTTCATTGAATCTTAATAGCAACCCTAACTTAAATTATTTAGTAAATGGCGTAGAACTTGAAGTATCTGATCAGGAAAAAGATTTGGGGGTTATTACCCATAGTTCCCTGCTTTGGAATGAACAGATAAAAGCATGTTTTTCCAAGGCAAATCGTATGATTTGCTGGATTGTAAGGAAGATAATTAGAGAAAAATGTGTAATGATAGCCATCTATAAAGCTTTGATAAGACCTCATCTAGAGTATTGTGTCCAATTTTGGAATCCAGTTGCGGCTCATGGAAGTTGGGGGACTATTTTGGAGCTGGAGAGCGTCCAGAGGCGGTTTACCCGTCTGATTGATGAGGTGGGTACTCTTCCTTACAGCCGTAGACTGGAAATCCTTAATTTGACAACGCTGGCAGAGCGGCGAATACGTGGGGACCTTATTGAAGCTTTTAAGGTTATTAATGGCTTGACTGATTATGGTTCAGACTTGTTCAGACCAAGCAGATCAGGTCTTAATCTGGTTTCATCCAATAGATGTAGTAAGAGTGTGACAAAGGTCAAGAATCTTCAGTGTTCTTTTCTTCCAGAGCGGGTTGTTCCTTATATCTCTTGTACAGACTGTTTTACAAGGACATTGACAGATGATACTCACATTAGGCATTCATTATTGCATTCAAATTATTTCACTTGCATTAGGTTTAGAAATTTATTCTCTGGTTAACAGATTTCAAATGTTTAATTGATTTGTAGTATGACAGTAAGGTATATAAGAAGTTATTTAATTTTGCTTGGGCTATTATATTGACTATTGAGGTTTAATGATGATATGGAATTTGAATTTTATATACATTTACACTATGTGGTTGGGGCATTTTGCATAGTAAATATGGTTACTACTCCTATACGGGTATATGACCCCCAGAATATAGGTGGCCCCCAAAATATAGGTCATGTTAGTGGATACAGTTCTAACCAAGATAAGCGATACTAATGGTATCTGTTACTGCTAGGTTGGAGTAAAACATGTAACTAATGTTTCTGGATACAAATTTTGGACCTACATGAGGTATTTTGGTATATTTGGTCATATTTGTCATTTTCTAGAGGGGTAAATATGGCGAAAAATTGTCATGACAAAAATCTGTCCAACACATGCCATTAAGACTACTGGTATGAGTATAAGTATTATTTTAAGCTATCTTTTCATCGAGACATCTGCAAACTGACAATTTGGAAAAAAGTTATGGCCACCACAATTTTACGGGCCCCCAGAATATAGGTCTATACGACCCCCAGAATATAGGTTGGTCAAAAACCCTGAACATGCCCAAAACCATGCTTTGGGATGCTCTACTTGTAGCTACTAGTCTCCTGAACCCACATATCAAGTTTTATCAAAATTGGATAAAAATTGGCCGAGTTATGGGATAAAAACAAAAACCATATGCCCATATTTGGGCATATACACCAAATTTGATCGATTTTGGTCCATAAATTGGTCAAATATGAATATTTTTGAATGAAACCAACTTTATATGGAAGGTAAGCATATATTACACATTCTCTATGATTATCAGCTCAATATCTACCTAACTGTGGATTCTGTGTTCAAATAATCGCAAAAAATGAACAAAATCGCCCATATCTCAAACTGACTTCGCTCAAAACAATAGAACTCAATAGGGTTTCAATATTTTCACATGAAATTTTCAGAATCAACGTAGAATTGTCTCATGACCTTAAGTTTTGGGACAGAATTTTGAGTTAGGCCTTTAAAAAGATTTGGCGGCCAAAAATGTCTGATTTACAGTCATTGAGGTGCACATTGTATTGATACAGATAAAAACAGCCCCCCTCAATCATATCTAGGGACACTCCTTCAATCTTATTTTTAAGTATTTAGTTAAGATCCCTACTAAATGAGTGCATGAAAGCTTTTTAACTAGTAAAATTAAAGATTTTACTCATTACGGGTATATGGCCCCCAGAATATAGGTTTTTTTTTAAAAATAGCGACCAAGATTCTGCATTTTCTCTGTCACCCTGAGCATTAAGGAATTTGGGGTAGTGATGAGAAACAGTTAAAGAACATATGCTGAAGAGATGGCATCATCAAAATGTATGAAGGTGGAGTATTTGAGGACGATTTTTGCATACCTATATTCTGGGGGCCGTAGTTTTTGATTTTTTGCTATTAAGTATACTCTAAACCATTTCAATTTAGTATCTGGAGCCATTGGCATCATCAATACAGTCTCAGCAACATATTCTGACTGCATATAACTGTCTGTGACAATTTTAGAACGACTTAGGAACAGATGTTTGGACCTATATTCTGGGGGCCCTGTTAAAAAATGGTATTTTTACAGGTGAAAAAAAAGTACACTTAAAAACCTAATAATTATTTTCAACTACCCAAGAAACATTTAAAGGGTTATTATGTACATATTTACAGCCCTAAACATGCTTAGAAGTAGTTTTAACACCTGTTTCTAAGTGCTCAAAAAACGACCTATATTCTGGGGGTCATATACCCGTATATCATATTATTTGATTGGTGCCCGTATTCGATTTCTGATTATTTCCCTAGGAATATGATTATTATATCTCAATTTGGCTTTAGGTAGGGTGCCCCGCTAAAAGAACTGGATTCTTCCAGGAAGCATCCCGTGCACAGAGCTTGGTCTACATATATATTAAATTATTAACCATTCATTCTGTATGTGCACGGAAATTTATTTCAATGTTCCTTATTGGAACAAACTCCCTTCGGAGGTGAAGAACTGCTTGACAGTTTTGAGTTTTAAAATTGGATTGGAAAGTTTTAAAAAGAATATGATTTCTAAATGTATTGTAAATGACTTTCATTTTTGGAATGTTTCGAAAGAAGTTTTAACAAGAATTGAAGGTACCAGTTATATCAGTAATAAGGAAAAACACAATGATTATCTGTGGTTCCATCCTTATGTAGCAAAGAAACGTTTTATAAATCTTTACTCCACTGGGAAGTATGAATAAATTAAATTTTGTAATCTTGTTTTTATTCATGATTAATATTTGATAAATTATTACCTTTAAATTTGATGGAGAAATAGTTATTTTTCCATGTAGTGTGATGATACTTTGTAGACATTAGTGATGATGTTATATCATAATTTTTACTTTATATATACTTTATACTACTATATACTATCATATATTAAATATATATCATTATACTATATATACTTTATATCATATTATTTGATTGGTATTCGATTTCTGATTATTTCCCTAGGAATATGATTATTATATCTCAATTTGGCTTTAGGTAGGGTGCCCCGCTAAAAGAACTGGATTCTTCCAGGAAGCATCCCGTGCACAGAGCTTGGTCTACATATATATTAAATTATTAACCATTCATTCTGTATGTGCACGAAAATTTATTTCAATCAAAAACTTTACTTTACTTTACTTTAGTCGTATAAAAATTACAAAAATCATCCTAAATTATTTATTAGAAACGTCTCAATAATGGAAATAGTTTTTTTATTTTTTTATTTTATTTTATATATCCTGTCATCACTCCTTGAGTAATGGATATTATATGTTTATTTCAGTAAATATATCGATCAATAAATTAGAATAGAATCTTGTCTTCTTTTCAGCTCACTCTTCTGAAATCTCTTCCTCTACATTCTCAACCTCATCAACTTCCTCATCTTCATCATCAACATCATCACCCCTGTCTTCATCGCTGGTGGTGTGTGCGAGATTTAGGTCCAGTTCGTCAACAGGTAATGGAAATAGTCATACAATTTAGAAATTTACCAAATGCTGAATATCTACATAAGAGAAAAATGCCTACCTAAATGCCTACCTAAATTAATTTCTATCAGTAATACACTAAATATTAGGTGGAGTCAGCACACGTTTACCAAAATCAAATTTTTTTAATAGGAAGAATCTTAATAAGAAGAATCTCATTGCCCATAAGAGAGATGCCCGTTATCAGTCTAACCAGTGTCGTAACGAAGGGCATTGCTCACGCTGGTCGCTTGAATATGGGACAATTTTGAAAAACTTAACTGAGGTACTAGCAAAACTGCACGTTTTGCTCTAGAAACACACTTTTTTAGAGATTTTCGGCGGGGGGTAGGGGCGTTACGCCACTGGGTCTAACCTTTTTTTTCGTTCTTACAACGACACCTGCGCTTCTACCCTGTGTGTGTTGAATAATACAGATTACAGGGGTCTTGATGTCATTATGCCTATGGTGTTGTTTTAATTGGTTTTATCACACATACAAGTATACAGCCATACTCTGTTATTATTTATGTATAGCATACATTATCTTCCCGCAAGTGTAGTTCGAGATATAGGTTTATACATTTATTATTTATTCAACTGTGTATTTGTTAGTTATTTCTTTTACACATAGGTTTTAAACTAATTACAATGCTACACATTTATTACATTTATTGAACTTATTATGTTATGGGATGGAAGTGCTTTAACCAGGTGTAGTCAGTATGGCTCTATAATATGAAGGACTTGTTTTAATTCTAACTGAAAAGCTTGAATCTAGAATGTTTTTATATCATACAGGGTGGCCCAGAAGTAACTGCCCAGTGCTGCAGTGCCCACACGCAACCCTTCAATAATTCACGTAATTCTTCTTAGAATTGCATAGAAATTTCTGAGATTACAGATATGGGTCAAATATAGATTTCCTGAAAGTTTCGTCAAATTTAATAAATTACGGTGGGTGTGGCATGCCAAGCCCTCTTTTCCGCTATTGTCACCATAAAGTAAGAACGCTTTCAGCTAGGAACTACAAAGTTTCTAGACATATTTGGTTTGATAATTTAAGTGCTTTCCAAAATTTCAAATTTTCTTTGCCTCCCAACCTGTCGATAGCATTGATCCTTATGTGTTCCTGTGGCTATAGAATCTGTGTTATATTGTGTTGGGGATAATGTACCTGAAACAAACAGAGTAAAAAGCCAAACGATATTCGATATAATCACATCCATCTAGTTCAAAATTGCCCATATTCAATCTATAATCCGGTGTGCATGTATATGTTTGTCCAACAATTCCTTCCTAAACGTCAGATTTAAATAGAAAAAGCTTATATACTTTAACAGTTTGATCGATGTAGGCTGCTCCCGTCCAATTTTGGTGTCATTTATGGGGATGGATGATAGTTCGTGATAGGGAGGTCTCCTTGACCCTCTCTCTCTCTCGCGACTCACAAGATTCCAAAAACCGGACTTCCTTCACCTCAACTGAGGGACTAGCAAAGTGTAGGCTCAATTTATTCGTACCCCACACTGTTCTTCACAGGCTTAACGGTGGTATCGACAAAAGGAAGAGGAGGTCACAGAGGTAGACGATAGATCTACAGGATGCGAATGCTGGAAGAGAACTGTCCTGTTGTTCCTGCTGCGGCTAGTCAGGGTCACGTGGAGGTTACCAACCATGACTCCCCTCATTAAGGAGGTATGTCCCTGGTCCGTTCTAAGACAAGTCATCGGCCAAACAATAGGTGATATGTTTTCACTGTACTGCATAATGCACCATAAATGCTATCTGCAAATCAAATCAAATAGCCAATCTAATGAGTTTTACTGACTCTTTGTTTCCATTTAGACAAGTTAAATACAACCCATTTAAACTACTCAACGATGACAATGACGACGACGACCAACAACCTAGTCTAATCACAACCAAATCTCAAATACTTCTAAATGATTGTAACTCAAACACTGCATCTGACCATACAAATATTCTCTGCAACAAGTAAAGAAACAATCAATCTCTTCTCTTCAAAATATTGATGGAATAAACCAAATTGACAACCTTGCAATTGAAACCTGTAGGTAAAAAACAAAATCTGCCGTAATAGCCCTATCTGAAACCAACACTGGAAAAGAATTAAGCAATCTATTTCAGCTCGACGGTTATAATAGTTACATCCGGACACAGCACCTAACGAAACAAAAGGGCACTGGAGTAGCCCTGTTATTTGACGATAAATTAAATGCTAAGCTGTAATTGAAATATATTCAACAAGTCACAGAACATCTAGAAATACTTGTCTATCATTAAGTAACGAAGATCAACCTGTTAATGTAGGTGTTTTGTATCGTCCACCAAGTGGCCTGTATTTCCCAAGCTCTAGTTGAACTTTCCTAACCTTTCTACTTGATCACATCCGAAGTTAGTTATCTATTCTGGAGACTTAATATCGATCATCATGATAAAGATAACAAAAATGTCAAAAATATAGAAGAAATATTATTCAGTAAAGGATTTTGTCCGTTAAATCTATTGATACCCTCGAAAAACCAGGCTGTAAAGCCATCCTGCAATAGATAACTATTACAACGATATTGAGAATGTGTTACTCAGGCACCCTAAAAGAACGAATAACTCATAACACACCTATTTTTAACACATTTAACTGGAATTTTGAATCAACTCGAAAAAACTTCTTTTAACAATATTACGACTTCTTCAATCAAATGTTAACGCTTCCTTGTGATCTTGAAGATGATCTTAAGACTAAAAACAAATCCATAACTTTACTGAATTCCATGACACTTTACAAAAACTCGTCAAAAAAATCGTTTAAACTAGAGACCCCCGAAAACCTCTAAGAGAACTGTTTCAGGTTAACCCTTGGTAAACTCCCGGTCCATTTGCTCAATTAATAATCGCATAAAATGTACTAAAATGGGTTTTTTTTTTTTTTTATTTTTTTTTTTTTTTTTGAGATAAGAAATAGAAAAATGTAAAACGCGGGGAAACTGATAACAAGGCGGCATTTGCCAGTGCCCTGAATGCTCACTAAAACGTATTTCGCTACCTTATCTACAAAGATTACAGAAAATGTCCTAAAGAAAACTCGTCAAACTGGAAAAACAAGAATACTTCTCTGGTAAATTTGCTGAAAATAGCGGTGATAGTAAAAAGACCTGGGAAACTAATAATTCGTATAAGAGGTAAACGGGGCGGCGTGAAATAAAGCCGCTGATCACCATAGAACAACGTTAAGTATCAATTAGAAGGATCATAGCTAACGAATTCACTAAATATGTTGTATCCTTAGCCTCTGACCTATATACCGCTTACAATGATCTTGGACAAATTAACATAAACAGTATACCTAGGTTTCTAATTATCTACCGCTTTCAAACACTTTCCTGCATTTACATGCAGAACTGCAACAACAGACAGGTTAGCAAAATCTATCTGAAACTTAAAATGGCAAGGCAAGTGACATACCGATCATGTAATTGAAGCAGTCCTCTAAAATATACTTCCTTTACTCACTGTACTGTATAAAACGAATGTATGAAAATGGCATATTTCAGATGACCTAAAGTTGGAGGATTATCCCATTTACAAGAAAGATAACCAGGAAACACCTTGAAAACTATAGACCTGTATAAACGCTACTGTGTTTGGTAAAATATTTGAAAAGATTATATTAATAGATTATCCAGCTTCTTTCATTCAACAGAACTCCTTATTATGAAAACCAGTACGGATTCGTAAAAATCACTCCGACCAGTTATGCCCCTAAATTACTCAGTGTACCACGTAGAACTTGCCTCAGAAAAAACACACGTTCTTGGAATATTTATTGATCTAGTAAACCTTTGATACAATATCACATGTAAGTTTACTGCATAAGTGTAAAAATTATGGAATCCGTGGAAATGGCAAATAACCTTATACAAGTTTACCTGTCGAACAGATTCCAGTATGTCCTCGTATTAGGTGAAGAATCCGAGAAACTTCCAGAGTCTATGGATTGCCGCAGGGAGCTGTCTTTGGTCCCTTTACTTTATTATTTATATAATGACAATCCGTAACTATCAATTATCGGAAAGTTTATACTATTTGCCGACGACCTAACATATTTATAGAATACACATGTGACAAAGCTAACGAAAAAGGAAGTGAGTTCTATCATTTGTGTACAGTATATGAAACTATACTTATTTACATATTAACATAAGAAAATGTTGTTTTATTCATTTTAAAACCCTCACGGGCCAAAGAGGAGAAAGCTAGAAAGATGACGAGAACATACTACTTTAAATAATGTAGTTATTAAAAGAGTTCAAGAACTAAGTTTCTAGGCGTTATTATTACGACCAAACTTAACTGAAATCAAATCAACAATCTCAGTCACTTAACGCAAAACTTAAATGCGAGTAGGAAAGCTGTTGCAGAATATACGACACATTGACCAAAGCAGTAATATAAGGAGTTATATCATACGCTATTTGAATCACATTTAAGGATTTGGAAATCTGTGTGGGTGGTATTACAATAACCCGACTTGAACTATCTTTATAAACAAAGAAAAAGTGAATAAGAATTCTGTTGGGGAAAGAGAGCTTACCTTGAGAAGTTTAAAACGGGGTGCCCGAACACGACCTGTTGATAAGCAAGACTGGGGTGGACTATTTAACCAAAAAGAACACTCCAAGCTTTGTTTAAAACCCACAGGTTGTTGAAACGTCCACAAACTGTACAAAGTACACTTGTCTCTTAAACTATCAAAATTAATAAGTTAGATGAAACTTTATCTCTGTACTACATCAAGTTAACAGGTCACCACGACGCGAGGATTATTCATACAATCACATCCATCCTCACAATTCATCTACCAATCGATCCTATACATGGGAACAGCTTCGACAAACATCAAGTAAGATAAGTTTTAATACCCAACCAAACGGGTTTAAGAAATATATTGAACAAATTGCCTTACGAGAAGGGCAATTCAAGCATGATACACTTGATTGGGTGTGAGCTTAATTTTGCACAAATGAGCACAAGTCTGATTTATTGAGTACTAAATTGACCTTATATCTCTTCTCATACATATATCCACGGCAATCCAACCAAAATCATTACTTTCACCATTACTGCCAAATATATATATTTATAACACAAACACACTAGTACCGACAAGTCGCACTGTAAAACATGCTCACGATACACTCAAAAATGGAAATATCAACGCTTGTATATGAAACTTACACTACACTCAGTGTACCAACCCAGTGTTAACTAGTTATTACACCTGGTAACTCTACGTAACGGCGCGAAAATAATAATTCATGGCGTTTTTCATTGTCACATCTCACGTCGAACCGGATGAAACCGCGCGCGCGTAACATCTTATCTTGCTTCTATCTCAACGAATAAACACTCGACGACTTTGACAATGACCGACGACTTAACGATTGTGAGTTATGACTGACTTAAACTGTTTGGGTCAACTACTAAAACTGCATTGTATACTATCATTAAATCATTATACTGGACATGATATGACGAAGTATCTGAGCAGACACTTTATTATACCTCCACTTATGAACTTGATTAGTCACAACAATAGAATCATTATCAATCATACAATAAAACATCTTATCAATAAATGCCCAAGCAGCACCATACATCAGCCGTGTACCTTTTTCGACTCCATGAGTCCCTGAATGGACTTTTGTTTTACTTTTGTTAATAATTTGACCCGCAAACCTTCTTTCTTCTCGAAACGACAAATCCTACTGAAACTTCATTACAGTATAGATAATGATAAAGCAAATCATGTGAAATATGACTTTACGAATAGAATCTATATCTTGTCATAATATTTAATACCTATTGATGGTTTAGAATTTTTTATATATGAATTTTACTGTGAAGCGTTTTAACTCTTCCCCTCGGCATTAATTTAGAAAGTTTGATTTATGACAACAATTGCCAAATGACTAGTAGATATAGATTTCAATGTTGTAAGTGATTTCAAAAGAGTAGTGGTCCCCAGGGCCCAGAAAAAAAAAAAAAAAAATAAAATGAAAAAGCCGTACAGTGCACTTGGTCCTTATCCCTTGTCACTACTTCCCAATGGATTCCACTTTACACAAAACATGAACGTTTACAATTTAGACGTACCATTTGCATATATTATTAGAAAGCAAACAGTATAGAAATAATAACGATGCGTGCGCGCTTGAGCCGCGCCGCATAACATTTATGCTTTTAGGGGCTGTAGTAACGCTGTTTACACATAATGATTGTTGCATTGTACATATTTAAAGTTTGATGATATATTAAGATTTTAAAAGTAAATGTTTCAATAGCTGGCTTTGGACTTAGGGTAAAATTATCATTAATTATTTAAAAAGATACAACCACGGATAGTTTTAAATTTTACATAGTCGTATAACATAATCAAGTTAATCCTGTTCTTCAAGAATGCGCTCTTTGGCGGCCAGTTATTGACTTGTACATAAATTGAATTTTTAATTAAATTGTGAAGTATTAAATTTATAACGTTCAAACGGAGGCTTAAAATATTAATTATATTATGATTGTAAAATAAAGGATAAATTTTTAAATTTGTTTCAACTACAAAATTTGTTTCACTAGACATAGTGAGATGTTATTTCATAATTTACTTTTACTTTACTTTACTTTACTTTCAGATGTCAAAACTGCTCGACAGTTTAACTTTAAAGTTAGATTGAAAGGATTTAAGAAGAAATGATTTCTAAAACGCAGTGTAAATGATTTTTTTATTTTTGGGATGTTTCAACAAAGTTTTTAGGGAAAATTAAGGACCCATTATTTAAGCAATAAGGAGACACATAATTAAGATCTTAGTTTTCATCCTTTTTGTGGCAAAGAAGCGTTTTAATAAATCTTATTCCACGGGGAAGTATTAATCGAATTTGTTTTATATTAATGTATTAGATTTATTTATTAATAAAATTGAATTGATAATTATTAATGTTGATGGAAAAATATATTTATTTAAAATAATATTTTATTTAGTGCAATGTATTTTGTAAGACACTTGTGATGAAGTATAATCATAATCTTACTTACTTACTTACCTACTTACTTACTGTGTAACAAACATGGGGGCTATAAAGAAACATTGGGGCTATAAAAGAATCGTGCATTTCGAACAAAATTTAAAAATATGATGGACGAAAGAATTAGACTCAGTGTGAGGATCGATTCCGAGATGCTGCTTATCTCCAAGAAATTCGGGACCTACTTAAATCTCAAACAAAGTCAACATGATCCCTGAAACTGTTAAATAATCATAATCGCTTTCGAACAATCCCATTTGATCAAGCTAGCCTTTTTAAAACGAATATATTTATGAGCAGTTTTCTCAAGAGAGCGATTATGGCATTTGACATAGATTTTCGGATGATTGTTTTTCCAGTCTTGTGTTTTTAGTAGAGAAGATGTTCTGTTTGATTCTTAAAAAGTTAAATCCTAACAAGGCCGATGCCCTGATGGATTCAGGGTAGTCCCTCAAAAACCTGTGACCAAGCCTTGCATACTCATATAGTGTTTTATTAACCTGTCCTTCTCAAGCGGATGCCAACCCCCTGATGAAGCTGGCACTTGTAGTACCAGTGCACAAAAAGGGCGATAAGCCTTTGGTTTGAGAACTACAGGCCTATCTCGTTAACATCTCTTGTAATGAAAGTCTTGAAAGGTGCATAAAGACGCCATATACTCTATAACGAACAGACGCGCACAAACCAAATGTACTTCCACAGGTGGTGGAACCGCCATCCTTCCTAAAATCCTTAAAATCCAGACCATCTGGCATTTCCCTTCTCAACCTCACCAGAAGCCACAATTTTCATTTTATATTGACATTGTACTGAAATTTTCACTATCCCACCCAGACCACCCCCACCCTCCGCACACATGGAACCACTGGAAGCGCATTGAACTACAGATTTTTTCGCTGGCGCCTGATTGTTGCCAGTCAAATATTTCATCATGAGTCTATTGACCACGCAGCCCTATCTTTACCTTAGCATAATCACTAGTTCATGTTCAAGTTTTAAAGAGAATCTTTTTCTGCATCCCAGTATAAATTTGATTAGTTAACTTTTTCATAAAGTCGACTATTAAAGTGCGCAAAGTAACCATTTTCGACAGACCACTGCAAGTGCAGCTTACATAGTAGCCTCCCAGAAAAACTTAGAAAATATTTAGACATCATCTCAACTGTATGTGTGCAAATTTCTCAGATGCTACTTTGGTGATCGATTTGTTTGATTAGAGAAGATCCAAAGACGAGTTCTGTGTACTTATTTAATACTTTCGCGTGCAATTTTTAACGGCCAATCTACAATTAAAATTGAAACTAATATTAATTGAATCGATTAGTGCATTGTAGCCAATAAAAACACATATTATCAAAATATCAGTTTCCACAATGGGATGATCATGATAGCAGAGGACTACTCCACGGAACAGATACTAGTAAAAGTGTAGAACCGATGTGGGTCGAGTCCAGGCCAGGGTTGAAATCTCGAATCGAAGATCAACCCCCTAGCCTGGACATCGAACCCACATCCGGTCTGAATGCTTTTGCTCTACATATTAATTATAAATATAAGGTAAATACAAATATCTTATTGAAATAAACAAATACAGTCAGTAGTTAGATAAAAACATACGAACACCGATATAATCATTGACGAGTTATTACTAACACGTATTTTGCCATAACTCCGGAGTAGAACTATGTTCCCAAGACCTATTTATACTCAAACCCCATCGTATTTAAAGTCTGAAAATAATTCAAAACGACCAAACTTAATATCATTCGTTAAACAACAGTAAAAAGAGTGATTTAAATCTCGATCTCTCAAAAATGGATTTCCTGATGCGTTTGATATTGTTACCGAACCCGGATTTGCTCCTTGATGAGCATTGTAAGCGTTTCCCTTCAAAAAGCATTACTGGCCAGTGGCGAAAATCCTGCTGCTTGATCAATTCATTTAATTATATTCGTACCGACCATAACATGCATATTCAATTTTAGAGCTCTAACTGACACTTATTGCTTTTTACAATTCATAGATTTTAATACATTCGCGCCTTCCGTAAAGTAAGCAAGATTCTGAAATTTCAGCGGGCAAACTGGACTTTTATCAATGTTGTTGATAGAGTTCTAAAAAGAATATCAAGAAAGCTTACAGAAACGATTCCGTCTATCCTACATAACAGTCTATCCTCCATAACAGTATTTCACTACCACTCCTCCGCTCCGCCCCCGAAGAGAAAGGTCACCATTCTACTCACACTCACAACACGCACGCATCCTTGGTCACAAGAAAGCAAAAGATGATCTACTCGCTACGGTAACAGGAGAATATTTCTGGCAATGGCCATCAATCTACGTTGGAAAGAGTTATTTTGCTACCTCTCAACCGACACTCTCAACAACACAAGTGAAGTAACTTACACCTGTGCTCTACGTTATTCCCCCCCCTATAGACCAGAAGAAATCTGGGCCAAGACTTCTGAAATAGAGAATAACCAATCCCGATATTACTACAATATTCTTTTAGCTTATTAAATCTTTTTTGCCATCTCCAAGAATAAGTGGCCTGATATGATTTCTATCACTGTCGCTAAACGTGTAAACAAATTAATAGATATCATGTCATACAATTGCATTACCTACCGTTGAACCTATGAAAGTATTTTTACTAGCGCAGTAAAATCGGGGGGGGGGGGCCCGTGGGTAAGGGTTCATGTATTAACTGTTTTTAGGATAATAATTAAGACCACCCACCCCCTTTAACCGGCCTTTTGTGGTACTAACTGTTGAAGGAAATCCACTGTCTATGTCCTGGTTTATAAAAATAAGATACCCACCCAGAAATATGCTGTTCTTAAACATCTCATTAAATACGACCTTGTTAGTTTTAAAAGGATCCGATATTGATGTAAACAATGAAACTAACAGTTGAGATAATCTATGCCTTAATTAAAAACATAAACTAACACACGCCACATGTTAACATATTACAATTACACACATGGCCTGTAATGTAAAGTGTAACTATAACATATCACACATCAATTTAAGAACCAGTAGTTGAAATACATTTTTAAAATAAATTAAACACTGCACCTTCTCAAACGGAAAAGTCAACAACCAAAGCCACTTTTTAAAATTATACAAATGATCAATCGCGCACAATCTGTTTTAATAAATTATATCTTAATTTAACTAACTGTTTTTGGTGCCAAATTAGACCTAAACTCATATTTAGTAGCATAACAGTACAAACTGTTTTTTCTGGGAAATGAGCGCAGGTATTTAATATAATATTAAAGTACGGTAAACTGGTAAACTGGTAACTGGTAACTGGTAACTGGTAACTGGTAACTGGTAACTGGTAACTGGTAACTGGAGAGAATGCTGATAACTGGAGCTTTCCAAGATGTGGGTACAGTTAAGATTTTGGTTTTCATTAATTTAATATTTACAATTAGCTGCCAACCTTTAATGATATTACCCGCAGCTTGTCTGGTACACAATAAGCATCGTTTGGAACTGGTTATAATACCTCTCATCACATGTTGGTACAACATTCTTTACGAGTAACCGTGTAAATTGATCTAGTAATTCATACAAATAACAAACTTAAAAGTTTCCACAGAATTTCATTTCTGGATGATAACCGTAGAGCACTGTAGCATAACTACCTACCTCCTTAAATAGAAATACTCTGATCGTGTATATTATATCTGAAACACTCACCCTATGTATACAAAATAAACGTGTCCAGTTACACATTGGAATACATAGCTTATTGTATTCGATATTGTGTAACTAGATACGTATCTTTTGTTCAAATTTCTTGTCTCAAATGTACAAAAATAAGGTTGGGTTTCATTACTATTATCATAACTTTCTACAACCAATTAATTATCTTTCTCAGTCGCGCTATCGTGCTGGACGATGAAGCGATTAGTTGAGCGCCTACAGTCAATCATGCTATTAAAATACATCTACGGTACGGACATCTGTCCTGTCAGTCTCATCTCCTACTGGATAATGATAGTTCTACAAGGTCTTTCTTTGGTGGCACAGAAGTTTCTGATCTTCGGAGCAGTGATTGTGGTCCTGTCAAAAACTCAATATCAGCAGATGGATAGTCTGAGTAGATTGCAAGAACGAAGTTTAAGTAGGGAATTGAGGATTTATTGATTTAATTTTTATGTGATATTATCCGGATCGGAGCTTTGTTTATTATTCGCATTATTGTGATGATTAATTATTATTATTATTAAGAAACTGTTTACACCATTAAAATATTCAAAACCCCTAAAAGAAATCAAGACATCCTAAAATGGTGATCAGTACAGATCAAGACAGCTAGAGATTAATAATTCACAATTCCTGGGTATTCACAATGTCTGTCAAGTAAAGATCCTCTTTTTTAGGCATTGGAAATGGTCGACGTTTGAGCAGATCACAGGAACGGAGTTTAAACATCGATGTTTCGTGTTTTACTATTAATATAGTATGCAATTGTTCAAAATAAAATGACGATTCTAGATATTGTTTTAAATGATCGTTTTCTGTCGAAGATTGGTTCGGTTTCTGCGTTTTGAAGTACTAACAACTGTTTTGTAGTTACGGTTTCTATTACTTGGTTTACATTGGCATAACAAAAGTTAATTTATGTAAATTCAGGATGCTTTAAAAATTTAAAATTTCAGCCGATTTTGACTTTACTTTGTATCGCAGCTTATTGACACAGTTAGTATGTAAGCATAAGACGTGTAGTACAATGTTAATGGTGTGCCCTGCTATAAACTTTATAATGTAAACATGTACCTTGATTCTGGCATCAGCGAGGAGCCTGTAGAAGCAGCCGATACACATCAAATGTCCATAGTGGCACTGGTATATCTCAGTATTGGGATTTGCTGTAGAGAAAAAGAATAAAAAAAAGGAGTTCTCAAATTAATTTCAATTACTCTATGATAAAGTAAAAATGGTCTGCAAAGTAAAAAGTTATCACCGGCTATCTATCGAATGTGAGAGTTGATAGTAAAGAGTAGAAAATGGGATTTTACTGTGCAAACAAACCAAAACATGAAAATAGCTCACCCAAACAGACAGTGCAAATCAACAAATCTGAGACTTTTTCATGGAATTGAAGTATCTGTGCTTCTCTATCGTTACCAACTTTAATCTGAAAATAATTATTCAGTTAAATAGTGAAAAAGGTGTCGTGTTTTGAAAGGCTGAAATAAGTGATAAGATCTCTACCAACCGAGGAGAAATGTAGCTCATCAACAACATCAGAATTTATATCATTTTGATGAAAATCTATAGATTATGACAGGATTTGTTTTGCAGGAGGCAACTTAGAATTATATCAAGTATCAGACAACTTCCGTTGTACTGTGATTATTAATTCATAAAACTGTAAAATAACAAACATTTCAACAAATATAAATTATACATTTTCATGGATACGTAATGGTAATAAGATACATAATGGTAATAGACCATACCCTTTTAGTTTTATTTCTCGGAGTTTCCCGGTCAGGTGACGAGTCACGTGAGTGCCTGAGATTCTCCTCCAGGTCTCTTGAATACTGCCTGAATAAATGTGGATAACCAAATGTGATGGAAACTGAAAAAATCAGCAGAAATCTTAATTATAAGTCATAGCGTGTGATTTTGATCATTTTTCGAGGAGTTTCTTGAATACATTTCTTTTTAATAATTCATTACTTGGCAGTACATCACTAATAAAATCACTCACAAATTGTTGGACATAATTATTCGATTAGTTCAAACCTTTGTCTATTCCAGTGTTCTGAACTTCCTGACATTCTGATAGAGAGTATTAAATCAATGAGCAGAAAATAACAAGTGCAATAATTATTATTGAACGAAAGTAAACAACATGGCAAAATTGTTTGGAGATTCAGCAGCGACAACCAAAGAATTGGAGCCTGTGTTTTGATCTTGATCTCTTAGTACAATGGTAAAAGTACAGATTATGCACATTCATAACTAATTTATAATTGCTCAGATGGAGTTCTACATAATATCTGCTCGGAACTATTCACTATTAATTATAAAAAAGGAAAAAAAAGGCTAAAAGCGATTCGACAAAAATCCATATTATATAAAACATGGGTCCGTGACGGTGAAAATTCCAAAATCTTTGGGTTCAGCGTCCTGTTTTTCAACAGCGATATCTAAAGGTGAAAGACCTTTGTTGTTTCTCAACATTAGGTTTATGCTTTTTTGTTCTGATAGGTACTTGACAACTTCAGCTTTCCTGGATATAATGGCCTTGTGAATGCTCGTGTTACCGTCTTCATCTGTGATATTGATATCAACATTAGCCTCATTGCATTACCAGCGCACACAGTTGAACAAGTGTCCTCTATGTGTTGCTTTATGTAGAGGTGTTTGACTCTTGTCCCCCTTACTAATTATATCTGCACTGAGTGTACAGAGATATTGCATACAGTCTAGGTTACCCTTTGCTGCTGCGTAGTGCAGTGCAGTGTTGTTAAGTGCATCCCTAACGTGTACATCTGCATCACAGAGATATTGCACACAGTCACATTAACCATTTAGTGATGCTATGTTTAGAGGTGTTCTACCATTGTCCCCCTTGTTGCTCTTGTCTGCACCATTTAACATAGATATTTAATACAGTCTAGTTTACCATACCGAGCAGCCCAGTGCAGAGTTGTGTCATTGTCCTCATCTATAGCATGTATGTCTGCACCTTGATCACAGAGATAGGATAAAATCTGCCCATCTTCAACCTTTGCAGCAACATGAAGTACCAACTCCTTATACTCTCCAGTTATTTCTTGTAGGATTGGTTTCAGCGTTACATTGTCAACACTATTACACAATCTTTGTATTTTCACATAGTTATTTTCTTCTGTTGCTTCCCTTAACTTCTCAGCCTGAGTAAACACTGCAACAACATTCTCAGACGAGAATATTATAAGCAACGCAATAAGCACAGCAATCTTGTTAACAGTAAGAAATTATCCTTTCTTAGGAAGCTAAATGAAGCTATTGAAGAGGGTCATATTCTTGACTGGAAAAAATTTAAAAGGCTAAAACAAGAACATGACACTAGTCCCCTACTAGACAAATTCGATCTTGCTAGCTTTCATGATTTCTTTGCTTCCCTCTATAATAAACCTGACCAGGAACCAGATCTCACTCACCACAATCACAGACATTACCCTGAACCACCAGATCTGGACATCCTAAACAAGCTCATATCTGATTCTGAACTTACTTCCGCAATCAAAAAGCTCAAAAAGGGTAAAAGTTGCTCAAATGACTTGATTTCAAACGAGATGCTTCAGAGCCTAACTCCGCTTTGTTTCCAAGTCATCCTCAAAACATTCAACCACTCTCTGGTCTCAGGCTACTACAGGAATCGACCGGGATTCCCGGCGCCGTGCAATCCCGGCACCGGGGGAGCTATTTCTTCCCGGCCCCGGCCCCGGCCGATTTTCAATTTTTGCCGGGAATTTTTGATCGAAATCGGCCTAAAACTTTCATATAAATCTTAAAATGGATTTTCAATTTTGAAAGGATGATGTCCAGAGTGCCAACTTTTTGATCGAAATCGGCCTAAAACTTTCATATAAATCTTAAAATGGATTTTCAATTTTGAAAGGATGATGTCCAGAGTGCCAACTTTCAAGGATTTATTAAATTCACGGCCCCGGCCCCGGCCAAATTCCAGAACGGCCAATTCCCGGCCCCGGCAAAATTTGGACATTCCCGGCCCCGGCCCCGGCCCCGGCCAAATCCTACCCCCGGTCGTTTACTGGGCTACTATCCATGGCATACCAGTATCATCACTCCTATCTATAAATCAGTCAACCCCTTCAGCCCAGACAATTACAGAGCAATAGCAGTTGGCGGTTGTATGGGTAAGCTGTTCTCTAGCATCTTACTTGAACGTCTGTTACACTTCAAAAAGCTCTACTGTCCTGACCCAAAAGAACAGCTTGGATTTTCGAAAGGTGCCCAAACTAACGATCACGTTTTCACCCTCAAGACAGTAATTGACAAATACACAAAATCTAAAAAGGCTCGTCTTTATGCATGCTTTGTTGATCTAAGAAAGGCCTTTGACACTGTATGTAGGGACCTCCTTCTGCACAAAATTACATGCCTTGGAATAACCGGCAACTTCTTCAACTGCCTAAGTGAATGTACAAAAACTCTATTGCCCATATAAAAATTTCCAAACTCTTGTCGCCTAAAATTGATATTGGCAAAGGAACGGAGCAAGGACACCCCCTATCGCCAGACCTTTTCAAAATCTACATTAATGACTTTTCATCTCTCCTGAAATCTGTTGGTGACTATCCAGTTCTTGCTGACGTTCTGATATCACATCTGCTGTGGGCTGACGATCTTGTCCTTCTTGCTCTAACTCCCAAGGCCTTGCAAGTCAATATCAACATTCTATTTGATTTCTGTAACTCCATGGGCCTTGAAGTAAATATTAAGAAAACCAAGATTGTAATATTCAGCCCTCCCAAACGAAAGCAGTCCTATGAAACATTCACATTGGGAGGTCAGCCCATCCAGCACACCGATAAATACTGCTATCTTGGCATAATATTCCACAGAAATGGATCGTTCACAGCAGCAAATACTGAGCTGAGGGCCAAGGCTCTCCGTGCTCTCTATGGCCTCAAAGGCAAAATAGTTAAGGATGCCCTCTCTCACCGTGCCCTTAATATTCTATTTGACTCCTTAATAAAAACCAATCCTGCTTTATGGCTGTCAAGTCTTATGCCCTCACTCAAAAACCATGAGATACCTTTCAAAAATAGATGACAAAGCCAACCCCCAGCATACCTTGAAGTACATTGCACAAGACCACTATGAAAAATTCCACCTAAAGTTTATCAAGTGGTCTTTGTCTGTCCATTCAAAAGCATCAAATATAGGTTGCTGGGGCGAAAGCGGTCGCCACCCCCTATTCTTTGAAGCCTGTTAACTTGCAATGGATTACTATAGTCGCCTTGAAAACACTGAAAACGAACTACTCTGTGCTGCATTTCACGAACAAATCATGTTGGGACTTCCTTGGTATACCAACATCTCAAAGCTTCTCACCTAATACAACTTCACCCCGTCATCTTCCTCAAAATCTAAGCTCTCCGCCCAAATCAGTCATAACATGAGGGAAGAATTCGTAAATACCTGGAAAGCTGCCAAGGCCTCCTCGCCAAAACTAGAATTCTATAACTTAATTAAACATGATTTCGAACCAGAGGCATAAGTAAAATACAATTTAAGTAAAATACAATTTTTATTTTCCACAGAAGAATCAATACATATTGAATTATAAATATCCGATAATTCCATTAATAATCATTAAAAGTTGCTTTGTCATTTGTAAAATCAAAAACGAAAAGCCCTACGCTGAACGCGCGCGGCATTTTTTCTGCAGCTGCCTAGCTTCAAGCTTGTAGCCGCTAACATCAAAGCCAATGAAACTAATAAATCAATGAAACTAATAAATCAATGTTTTAGCTCATTTTACAAAGTCAAATATTTAAAACAATTAAAATTGTATAGTGCTCAATTTGTAAATGACTAGTTGATCTTTGCTATTGGAAGTTTGTCAAGGACTGGCAGCTAGCGGGGCAAGGAATGCACGGGCTTAGGGGCTTTTGTGCACACCAGAACACTAGCTCGGTAGATTTTTGGAAACTAGAAGGACTGAAAACTAAAATTGTTTTTGATGGAGGCTGAGGCATGTTTTTGAGAGGGACGGTATAATAGCTTGTGGTAACAACTGGCCTTTACTTTAATAGGATGAAGTTTTAGTTTTAGGACAGGAAGAAGGCATTAAGAAGATTTGCTCTTTGTTTACAAGGCAGAATATAAGCAATGTTGGTTATAATATGTAGGCAGAATATAAGCAATGTTGGTTATAATATGTAGCGCCGAGTGCTGGGGTGCATTCCCATTAACAATTAAACTTGGTCAAAGATATTTATATACAATTCCTAAATTAAATCAATAATCATGTTAATATGAGTATTCAACACTAATCGACAACAAATATTTGCCGGCCCATCAACGATTCAGTCGCCGAAACAAAACTCAAATGTTTGCTTTTTCGTTTCGGGGACTGTTTGAACTCAGTACTATGTCCGACTAATCACACTTTATAATGGTTAAAATACAAAGTAAAAAGATTTTCCTCGATGGGCCGGCATTCGCAACCGCGAAACGTTTTGAGTACGACAAACGATGACACCACCACCAGCCGTTAATTGATAAGTCCATGGGTGACGGGATAAAGTTAAAGTAAGTTGTGTAATTTCATATTGCCTATCACCTATCACCTAAGTTACTTTGCATATACTGCTTCTAGTTACACGATAGCGATCTCAGTTCCCAATAACGTGTGACCCAACAGAGGGGATTGTGGAAGGACACGTACATTTTTCATTAACACTTGCCCTGATTACCCCCTCCGTTGAGCTACTATACGGGGAACCTTGACCACCAGTCTGTAGTCAGATCGTTAATAAATTATACTTTAAAATTGGTTGCCGGGTGATGGTGTCAGTGAGAGACGTTAAGTTAGGTGAACATTGGTACAAAAATATAATAATCTAGCAGTTTATCTCAAAGTTAAAATCACTATTTGTTAAAGTATACAAACAGTACTATTCAAAAGAACAAAGTCCGAGAGCAGAGAGAAGTATAGAAAACCGGGTTTCCTGGTATTTAGTGTATGCTAGTCAAGCTCTAGTCACGTAGCACGAACGGCAGGGCGTACCGAATAGTAGAAACGAAACGAGTATATTTAAAAGGATAATTAATTAAAAGGAGAAAGTTATACAAAGTGAACGTCAACAGATAAAAACTTCCAAGTGTTCGCTCCAAGCGATTGCCGTGAATATAGATCACACTACGTGTCTAGTCACAGAGAATAGTACTCAGTTAAACTGGCTATTGACAATCGAATCCCTTAAAATGATTAAGGGGCAACTCAGAAGTGAGCTCTCCACTTCCGGCTCTCCCGGTATACTCTCAAAACACGTCACGCCACACTGCGTGACGGCACAACGCATCTGCTTGCACCACGTGACTTGCAGTCTCGCCAATGAGCACTCCACTAGCAGTCACCCTGTGTCCGCGAGGACCAACCACAGGTCTGGCTGTTAGTCAGGTGCAAAGTGAGCGGACGGCTCGTTACAGACAGTTAGTCTGACAGTAGTTCTGCCAGCCAACCGACTTACACTCAAAATGTGTAACTCCCAAATACGAACATATAAAAACATTGGTTATTATATAATACCCGGAAACACATACTAAATTCTACGTCCCGTAAACGTTATACTAAAACTAAGATATCCTAAAAGATATCTCCAAATACCATATTACAACATCTCTACCCAAAAATTTTTTTCGAATATTTTAAAACAATAAAATAATCGCCCTACTCAAAATTTAAATTTCAATGCTTCCACGCATCAAAAGTTCAAAACTTAAAAATGAGTCAAGCCTCAAAGTATAATACACATCCCTAAACCTGTGCATTAAATTTAAATCCTCAAAAACAAATACAACATATAAAATTGCCTTCCACAATCCTTCCAAAACCTTCCAAAACCTTCCAATACTTCCTTTTTCACCAAGTTGTAGAGTCTTTGGTGTTGAGTCTTCATCATCTGATAGAGATGTATCGAATCTCTAAATCGTCCTTGACAAGCAAACAAAGAAGTCAAAATAAATTTGAAAGTTTCTACGTTTCCGCCACTAAAGCAGCCCTGAGCGAGTCGTGTTGCGAGTAAAGATCCTATTATCCCTATCAGTACTGTTCTGAAAGATACCACGTGTTATCCTCAGTAAGGTACAGTACCACTGCTAAGTACTAAGTAGAAAAGCTAGCTACGTAAGAAATTACTGTACTGAAACTAGATTCCAAAGTAAGTGAAATTCCCTCAATCTGGGCATCTCCCCGTCCTTTACTGGCTCAAGAGTTTCAAAAGATCCTTGACCAAACTTATTTTCTCGTACTCTAAACGGTCAGGTTGTCTCCGTTCCTCAGCATCATGTGACATAGAACTGTTACGTCCTATTGTTCTTTCACTAACGAGCGGACTCGATGCTCTTCTAGCGGTCGATCTCTCTCTAGCTGGAGTGAAAAACTCTGCAGAATTATCAACTGTTTCTACACTATCGCCTGAGGGAATGTTATGTGTGAAAGGTGTTACAGTGCGTAAACTAGGATTAGTCGAATTGAGATCTAGGAGAGCAGGTTTAATTACCACTCTAGGAGTAGAACTAAAACTAGGTTGCTTGTAAATGCTAGCTGCACCATCCTTCTCCAGACGAAACTTCTTCGGATGAACCTCTCTTCTCCTTACAACTGGTGCTCTTCTCAGCTGAAAATCTGTCTCCTCTTCACTATTACTATCGGAATAATCTAAAAATCGCTCCGATGAGTCCGTCTTTAACTCAGCTCCACTGCTCTTAGCCTTATTGTATGCCTGAGGTGGCTTACTTGCTGCACACAAGACCCCTCTCTCTAGAGAGCTTACATCTCTAGTAACCGCTGAAACATTTTCCACCGCATCAACTGCTCCCGCAACTACTGATGCCTTCTCTGTAGTATCAGCCTGAGTAAGACTACAATTGCAATGGCGGCTATCAACTTCAGGCGTAATCTGAACAATGTTTACTGTGCTATGGTCATCACTAAACTTCTCATCAAACAAAAACGCCGGAATCATACTATCCTCAACACTCAACTCATTGCAAGATTCCTCGATCATATTACTGCAATCATCCTTAACCACTGTCTCGCTGCTAACCGGTACTTGCATCCTCTTAAACAGTATCGGGTGTTTACATCTATAATGTTCACGTGTCACCCGGTTTACTCCCTCTAAGGCAGCTTCAAGACTAAAAGTGCAACTGCTACCAATGCTCGCTACATTTTCTCGAGATTTACCATAACCCTGGTATTTATAGCGGTTAAATCCACCACACTTCTGGTTTCTCTTCCCCGAGATATGCTTCATGGTAAAAGTACAGTTAGCAAGCTCCTGAAGCTTCCTGATGACAAAAGACGTCACTTTCGAAAATCTCATTACAATCTCATAAATGCGTGTGTTTTTGACCGCGGGTGACCTCCTCTTAAATCTAGGGCCACCCTTTAGAAGTTTAAAGGCACCTGACTGTTAGGTCTATACACTCTGTTCCAACTCTGTTGGCCATAACCACTCTGATATGAAGACCCTCTGTCTTGATATCTACCTCTATTACCAGCAAATCTGCTCGGACAGTTTCTCTGAAAATGTCCTATATCACCACACTCCCAACAACCTTCAAACTGATGACGAACGTTACGTAATCCCCTATTATTAGAATTACCCACGTTGCGAGTTGGCTGATAACGTGACCAAACATACGTGTTCCTACGATCATCACTTCTCATGGTAGCTTAATCTCACGAATACGAGCTATCTATATAGATTTAACAGTACTGAAGCTCACAAACGGCTGTAAACTAGGTGCTCGTTAAAACGATAGCACTCAACTGGAATATACAGGTACCACAAAATGTGTAGCAATTAAAACCACTTACCAAATCTAGTAGGAAGTACTGAAGATCTCGAACAATCTCCACGTAATACTTCTGCACTGCGACGTACACCGAACTTAGCTTATCAAATGAGAAACGTTAGGATATTAAACGAAACTATACTGAATATAGGTGATACTAGAAGGATTACGAGCAAAAATAGCAACACTAAAAGTGGCCTCCAGATATAGAAAACCGAGTTTCTTAGTGTTTAGTGTATGCTAGTCAAGCTCTAGTCACGTAGCACGAACGGCAGGGCGTACCGAATAGTAGAAACGAAACGAGTATATTTAAAAGGATAATTAATTAAAAGGAGAAAGTTATACAAAGTGAACGTCAACAGATAAAAACTTCCAAGTGTTCGCTCCAAGCGATTGCCGTGAATATAGATCACACTACGTGTCTAGTCACAGAGAATAGTACTCAGTTAAACTGGCTATTGACAATCGAATCCCTTAAAATGATTAAGGGGCAACTCAGAAGTGAGCTCTCCACTTCCGGCTCTCCCGGTATACTCTCAAAACACGTCACGCCACACTGCGTGACGGCACAACGCATCTGCTTGCACCACGTGACTTGCAGTCTCGCCAATGAGCACTCCACTAGCAGTCACCCTGTGTCCGCGAGGACCAACCACAGGTCTGGCTGTTAGTCAGGTGCAAAGTGAGCGGACGGCTCGTTACAGACAGTTAGTCTGACAGTAGTTCTGCCAGCCAACCGACTTACACTCAAAATGTGTAACTCCCAAATACGAACATATAAAAACATTGGTTATTATATAATACCCGGAAACACATACTAAATTCTACGTCCCGTAAACGTTATACTAAAACTAAGATATCCTAAAAGATATCTCCAAATACCATATTACAACAGAAGATTTGGGGACTATACACGCACATGTGGGGTTTAAATTTGGTATTAGTAATTTTAGGGTTCGACCGAAAATGTTGGTCGGTTGGTTAATAGGGAGCAGTCACTGTCATTAGAATTATCAGATTAGGAGCAACAATTAGAATCAAATTGGACATATTGTGTATTGTGTATTGTGAAATCAGTGAAACCTAGTATGGCGGTAAAATGCTAGCGCGCCTTGTTATGCGCGCTAACATACTAGCTGCTGAAAATAAAGAAGTATATGCATGATAATGTCGTTTGGCGGCAGCGCCTGCCGATACCTGGATTATATTGTGTTTAACTTAGAATTCAGTGAAATTTTTGTCATTCCATTCAGCACCATACCTGTTTTGGGCATTCATCAATGACTTTTGTAATTTATTCTTAACAGAAGAACAAGAGGAATTAAAATTAAATGAGCCAATTTTACAAAACTCTAGCACATGTTTTGAATTTGTCTACATACCTTTTATGGTCTCCGAATAGAATTCTTATACATTTCTTCTGAGTAATAAATAGTGGTTTTAACTGGATATTAGGAACACCTCCCCAGACAGAAATAGCAAAACCGAGATGTGATTCAAAGAGAGAATGGTAAATTTGTTTATATAGTAAAACAAAGTATTTTAGTAAAACAAAGTATTTTATTTATTAGCAGTGCAATCAATTCATATGATATAATTATAAGAATATAATAGTATGTCACACCTATTTAACTGTTACGTTCGAATAGTCGTGCCATGGTTAAATTTAACTAGGACCAGTGGTGTCGATTAACATTTTAAAAGGTGATTCTAAGTGACACAAATGGAAAATTTTAAGAAAAGACGGATCAAAACACAGATCCAAGGACAAGGAGACCCCACTGCAGGACCATACATGCTATTGGCTTGTGCATGGCCCAAAAGGTTCCAGCTGTCCAGGAAACTGTACGTAGCTGGTCAACTAGTTTTGAATTCAGACTAGGCTTGATGAGTTCTGGGGTTTCTAGAGTAAGATTTGATGGTGCCAGGTTTGTTCAGGCGGACATGGAAATTATGCGAGGAATATATAGGTATATAAAAATCATATCAATATAAAAATAGATCCAAAAATAGATCCAAAGATTCACACGGCAGTCAGGGAACTTCCAGACAGGATGCTTTTGAAACAGGTATAATTAGCGCTTTTGTAATTAGTTGTATGCAAGGGATGGGATGCTGATTGACTAAGCTGGTTCAATGCCCCAGCTATTTAGGGGGAGCCACTCAATTTCACGCCCAGGTGTTGTCAATTGCTGGGTTTCAAGTAAGAGCTTTTTGATACGGCTCTTGATAATTGAGATGGGGGAGGAAAGGTCGGAAAATTTAGTAGAGCCAGGGACCATGACATTGTTTTCATTAGGAGTGCATTTGTCGAATATTTTATCAACCAAACTGTTCCATATAGTCGTACCTTTGAAGACAAAATTGTGTTTAGAAATTTCAAGTTTGTGTCGGGGGACCCGCATAGTTTGGCTACATGCTCTGGAACTTGTTTGGAATAAACTTGTCAGAGAGATAGGTTGATGCAGTTTCAAGATTTTAAACAGTTCAGTGGATATATGTTGGGTGTACAGGTTGTGGATTGACATGATTTTCTCGGTATTGAATATTGGCTTAGTGTTTTCCAAAGCAAAGCTCCTTTTTGCGATGTGTTCACTGTATGGTCTTGCACGTGCACATGTTTCATAATACTCTGCCCGGTCAAAGCTTGGTTTGCTTCCAAATAGAAGGCGTACACATCTTTTTTGGATGGAGAACAGTTTAGATAGTCTATAAGGTGTGACACCACCCCAGCTACTGATACAGTAGCTCATATGAGACTTGAATAAGGAGTCATACAGCTTATGGTACTCTGTTTCTGGAATAAACTTCATAATACGTTTAATTATAGCTATACTTGTAGTTAGTTTACTTTTTATGTTATCTAGTTGGGGTTCCCAGGATAGTTCATGGTCTATGATAACACCAAGGAATCTCACTTTATCTACTCGTGTAAGCGTGTTGCCTGATAACGTGAGTGAGTTCTCAGAGCCATATTCACGAGCACGTGCACAGGACGAGTACCGGCCAGGTCTGAATAACATGTATACCGATTTGCTTTGGTTAATGTGCAGCAAGTTAGATTCCATATAGTCATTTACAGATTCAAGTACTTTATTAGCATTCAAATAGGCTTCTTGTTCAGTTTTTCCAGCAACAAATATGTTCGTGTCATCTGCAAACAGTATGAAGTGTCCAAGTTTGCTAGAGTTGGTAATGTCATTAATGTAGAGTAAGAAGAGGAGAGGGCCTAGAACTGATCCCTGTGGTACCCCATATTCAATTTTGCAGTGATCAGAGTGTGTATTTTGGAAATCAACATACTGCTGTCGGTTACACAAATAGCTTTCAATTAGGTCAAGACAGGGCCCTCTTATGCCATAGTGTTCAAGTTTGACAAGTAATTTTCTGTGGTCGATTGTGTCAAACGCTTTGCTTAAGTCAATGAATATGCCAATTACATGATTCTTACTTTCTAGGTTTTTAAGAATGTGGTCAATGGAGTAATTGATGGCATGTGCCGTTGAGTGGTTGGATCTGAATCCAAACTGTTTATCGTATATGACCATATGTGAAGTAAAGAAGTTATATAGTCGGCAGTAAATTACTTTTTCAAATATCTTACCAAAGATAGGTAGAATGGATATAGGCCTGTAGTTATCAAACAGCTGTGGGTCTCCTTTCTTAAATACGGGGGTGACCTTACCTATTTTGAGAATATTTGGAAATAGACCCAGCTTCATGAATGAGTTTAGGAAACCAGCTAGGTGTTTAGAGATTGTAGTGCAACATTTCTTAAGAACAGCTATTGATATGTCACTAGCCTTGTCACCCTGGAAGGTTTTAACAATTTTTTCGATTTCCTCAGAATCACAGGGGTTTAAGAACATACTGTTGGTAACTCTTTTGTTAAAGTAGTTCTTATAATTAAGGGGCCTCTGGCAAGCTGTGTCACGACTTATTGGTTTGGAGGAGCAGAGCTTCGCATTAAGTTTACCTGCAATGGAAGAGAAGAACATGTTAAAGCCATTCGATATGACACGCTTGTCTTTTACTAAACTACCATCTATTTTGAACGAGGCCTTTATTCCAGTTTTTGTTTTTCCCCTCAGTTCATTGGTCAGTGCCCATGTTTGCTTCATATTACCTGAGACTTTTGAGAATTTTCTGCAATAGTACAATTTCTTGGCAGATCTGATAATGTATTTTAACTGTCGACGGAATTTACTATAGGTTAAGTATAGATCAGAGTCTCCAAGAGGGTTGGGTTCCTTAATTGTACTCTTCCACTGCTTGTAAAGATATTCTTTCTTTTTCACTGATGCAATGATCCCTGGTGTGATCCAAGGGTTTGCAATCATATTTCTTTTTGACTTTTTGAACGATTCAGATTCAATTAAAAAGTTTTCTTCGATCAAAAGTTTTATCTTATTTGCAAAAATTTCAAAGTTTTCTACGTTGTAGCACACCTGCCCACAAAAATTTGTTTGAATATCTTCTAAGAACTTGGTCATATTAGATTCACAGTAGTCGTATTTTGGTTTACAAGGGTCAAGTTCTGGTTCTTCAGGCATGCTACATTCGAGAATACAGAAAATTGGAGAGTGATGCGAAACCCTGGTATCCAGTAGTCCAGCTGACACAATATTGTCAGTGGAGTTTGTCAGAATATTGTCAATAAGCGATGGGACACAGCCTGGTTTATGGTGCGTTGCCAGTGATATAAGTGGGATGAAGTTATTTCCATATAAAATGTTTTCAAAGCTGGCAGAGCCTTTATTAAATAGATTAAAGTTGAAATCTCCAAGCAGGATAACGTTCCTATCAGGAACCTGATTAAGAAGGCTCTCAAATTCGTGTAGGGCATCTTTGTCAGATCCACCAGGTGGTCTGTATAGGACGCCAACTGTTTGGGGCCTGCCAACATTTGTGATGGAGACAAACACTGATTCAAGGTTAGGGGTACACATACATAGTTTGTCAATACGGGTGTAAGTAAGTGACTCATTGATGTAAATTCCCACTCCACTACCTTTAGATTTGTCACGTAATTTATTGGTGTATTCAGAGAGATAACTGGGTATCCTATACAGGTCTTTGAGGTTTGCATCAATATTTGTCTCAGCCAAGCCAATAAACGAGAGTGGATGACTGTACTGTGAGATTTCTGTGACAAATGTATCAAAATTTGCAGCATTTCCATCAATATTGTTAAAAATACCAGTAAGGTTCTGCCCATTTCTATGATACAGCTTTATGAGGTTCTTAAAGCTTTTATGATCATAATTTTTACAGCTTTTATGGATTTCATTGATTTCAGAAACATCTTCAATTTCATCAAGGTGGACTGGGTCATGTTTGTCACGTATAAGTGCAGAAGCAAATGGGCAGTACCGTTGTGGTAAGCTGGCGATGCAGATGTAGCATTGCCAGCTATCATTGGTGTGGGTGTATTGGAAGAAATTTTTGGCACATTTAGAGTGAGTAACTGTTCCACAGGAGCTACAGTTCAAAATTTTGTGGTGTGTTGAGATAAATTTATTGCATCCCTTGCAAACATTCTTAGTAATTTGTGGTTGTTTGATCATCATAATTATGGTGGGCGCCTACCACCCTCTACCGCTCCGCCGAAGTTCCCCTGACTGGTGTTAAAACGTGCTCTAGACTGGCTACTCCTTCTGCCAGCTACAGATTCCTTAATATTCGCAGCAAATTTACGGATACCACTTTTACCAAGGTGGACAATATCTGAGGTAAGAGGGCCATTTGCAGCAATATCCCATCTGCCATACTCATCAGAGAGCTGGCGACCAAAAATAGAGTTATCAATAATAAAAATGTTTCTTTGCTGATAAGACACATCGAGGATGCCCCGATTAAAGCTTTCAACTTTTCTATTTAGAGAGTTTAGTCTAGTTGGAAGTAACATTGACAAGTGGATTTTGGATTTGGGGTAGGTTTCAGTAATGTCTCTGCACTTGGATTCGAGGACATGGAGGAGGTAGGCTTCTGATCGTGGATGAGACCGGGAGTTAATACTGTTGATTCCAGTATGGATGACAATATTACGGTAAGGGCCAATCTCAATTGCATCAGGGAGAGCCTCCATGTGACCTACCAAAACACGCTTCCCAGGGACCCAACGACCAAAGGTACCTACTGAGTCACCAAATGTCATCCTGGAGGTGTTTGAATCACCCAGAATGATGGTCGAATTGATGAAGTGAGGAGAAATGTGTCTAAAGGTCAGGCTCACTCTCTCTGTGGAGACATTCTCGTCTGGGAGGATCCCGTGTTTCCAAAAGTCCTGCGCATATCTCGTTGTGACTAACAAGCTGTTGTCCTGAAGGGGGAGATCTTCTGATTGGCTGTCATCATTATTGCAGAAGGACATGGTACGGGCAGCTCCTAGTGAGATCGTAAGGATGTGAGATTCGGGATCAATCACAGGCTCATCATCTCTGTGCATTGGAATGTGGTTAGCACCAGAGCTATACTTACTAATGAGACACGAGTTAATCTTGATATTCCTATCATTCACTGGAGAAGGTATTTTAGGAACAATTGTGTCAATAAGCTTCTTCAGCACGTGCGGCATTTCTCTTGCTGGGTGCTCAGTGCCAGTGTACCTATACGAGAAGTCACCAAAGTACATTACTTCACGAGAGTTCTCACCAACACTAGTAAATTCGCTACAGTTACCACTGATGAACGCTTGGACTTCCTCCTTAAGTTCTGGTGTAAGGGCTAGAGGGTCATACATTTCATAGGGCTTGCACGGTGTCACATGTTTCTTTGTGTGTGGAGAGACAGTATTAGGTAGGGGAGGGGATGTGGGACCAGGACCATGGTTAGGCTGTGGCATCCTGTTTGGTGGAGGCCGAGGGCTGCTGCTGCTTCTGTTGCCAAGCGACAACTTCATGGATGTGACTTGTTCAGTCAGGTGTAATAGGCTGTTTTGGATGCTAGTGACAGCTTCAGCTGTCAACAGGGTCGTGCTCTCTGGGTGTGGCTGGTCAACTCTCTGGAAGGCAGACTCACGGAGGCCTTTTATCTCTTGCTGTAGCATGTTCAGTTTCTCTGTGACATCATCATTAACCAACCCCTGGTTTGAAGAGCGTTCGCTAAGACATAATGCAGTGACAACCTCCTTAGTTGAACGGATGTCAGCGTAGAGGGATTCTGGTAAGCATTTCTTAATACGGTAGATACGTCCACAAGCACTGCTTAGTTTTTTGTTAAGGGGGGGGGCCAATGGATATTTTTTTGTGAAACTTGATTTCGAGATAGCAGTTGACCAACAAACTAAGACCAGTGACCGAACTTTTGAGGGGGTCCCAGACCCCAACCGCCAAACGGTGCCCGCGGGGCAGCCACGCCCATATTTGGTCCAAATTAGGCCCAATTTAGCCAAATACTCTGAACATGCCCAAAACCCAAATTTTAGGTGCTCTACTTGTAGCTAGTGGTCTCTTGAAGTCGTATATGAAATTTCATCAAGATTGGACAAAAAATGACTGAGTTATGTGCCAAAAACCATATGCCCATATTTGGGCATACGCACCAAATTTGGTAGATTTCGTCCCATTAATTGGTCAAATATCAATATTTTTCACTGAAACTTATTTTATATGAAAGGTAAGCCTAAACTACATATTCTCTGTAAGTTATAGCTTTATATCTGTTTAAATGTGGATACTAAGGCGAAAAGACCACAAAAAATGAACTAAATTGCCCATATCTTGGTTCGCGATATTCGCGGAATTGATCTCATTAAAATTGTAACAACTCAATCAGTTTTCAAAATTTTTCCATGAAATTTTCGGAATCGACTCGAAATCGCATTTCCACCTTAGTTTGAGAACAGATTTTTGATTAAGGCCTCAAAAAAAATTTGGCGGCCAAATTCTGAATTTCTCCGGGAAAATTTTGGAATTTGGCCGCCAAATTTTTTTGGAGGCCTAAATCAAAAATCTGTTCTCAAACTAAGGTGGAAATGCGATTTCGAGTCGATTCCGAAAATTTCATGGAAAAATTTTGAAAACTGATCGAGTTGTTACAATTTTAATGAGATCAATTCCGCGAATATCGCGAACCAAGATATGGGCAATTTAGTTCATTTTTTGTGGTCTTTTCGCCTTAGTATCCACATTTAAACAGATATAAAGCTATAACTTACAGAGAATATGTAGTTTAGGCTTACCTTTCATATAAAGTAAGTTTCAGTGAAAAATATTGATATTTGACCAATTTATGGGACGAAATCTACCAAATTTGGTGCGTATGCCCAAATATGGGCATATGGTTTTTGGCTCATAACTCAGTCATTTTTTGTCCAATCTTGATGAAATTTCATATACGAGTTCAAGAGACCACTAGCTACAAGTAGAGCACCTAAAATTTGGGTTTTGGGCATGTTCAGGGTATTTGGCTAAATTGGGCCTAATTTGGACCAAATATGGGCGTGGCTGCCCCGCAGGCACCGTTTGGCGGTTAGGGTCCGGGACCCCCTCAAAAGTTCGGTCACTGGTCCTAGTTTGTTGGTCAACTGCTATCTCGAAATCAAGTTTCACAAAAAAATATCCATTGGCCCCCCCCCTTAAGGGATTGTATGTGTGGTTTCCAACTTAATTTGTCATCAATAATTACTCCAAGGAATTTAGTTTGACTAACACGCTTGATTACCTTGTTATTCATATCTACGAATTATCAAAATACCTGATGTTCGAAAAAGTCTGACAAGGTTTCGTATCAGCTGTCACAACCTCTACATTGAAAGGGGCAGATACGAAACCCCCTTTGTACCAAGAGAAGAACGTTGGTGCACCTACTGCTTTTTCAGCAAAGGGCTCAAGCCTATTGAGGACGAAAGTCACGTATTGATTGACTGTTTGCTCTACTCCTCAGTTAGGGAAAAATTCAATTTCCATCCCCAAAACATTACTGACCTAGTCGGTTTGCTCTCCAACAAAACTCTAGATCCTACCACACTCACTGCCACAGCAAGAGCAATCCATTCAATTCTCTCTGTGAACGAACAATATACAGCCTATTATAAGAGCCCAGATTTTCACTCAAATACTGGCAATTGCATAATGCTATAGGACCTTAAAATAAAATTGAACCATACAAACTCGATTTATCTATCTTTCTAAAACTAGCATTATATAACATTTCTAAATTATCCCTACACACTTGTAAATAATTAGAATTGTGTAACTTAAATTATTTCAGAATTACAACTATTGTGTACTCAATAAAGTAATTATCACTTTTGTATCCTTGTATCCTTGTATCCTTGTATCACTATTTATTGTTCAATGTTTTCATGGATAAGAAAACCTAAATATATTTGTTTGGGATAATAAGTAGATACAAGCTGCTTCACAAAGTCTATCTGGGCTTACTGGATTTGTAGACCTAGATATTTTCAGTTCTGAAATGTATAAAATATATCTGAGACTAACTTGAGTATATATTGCAGACTGCCCAACTTTTAATTCAGCCATCTTTCACGAATTATTTCTGGCGTCTGTAAAACTATATTTCAATTGCAATACTACTACACTACTACTATGTCGGAGCTAAGTCCGATCTACGCCAGAAAACCCCCTCCATATATCCCTGTCCCGCATCAGGGTTCGCAGTTCCTCTTTAGAGTTTGTCCCAACTTCCTTCAGTAACATAGACAAGTAGCTTTGTCTTGGTCGGCCTTGCTGTGCTCTACCGTGCGTAGGTTCCCATAAGACTAAATCACTGGCAAGTAGCTCAGGATGTCGGATGCAGTGTCCCGCCATTTTTAATCTCCTGCTTCGTAACTTGTTTGACAGCCTTGGGAGGCTACCATACAAAGTTATATTGCTGACCTTGTCCTTCCATGAGATACCCAGCACCATACGCAACATCTTTGTGTATGTCCCGTCCAAACTTTTCTCTTGAGCCTTTGTCAGTGTCCAGGTTTCTGATCCGTAGAGCAGTACTGATTCACAAGCCGCTATGAACAATCTAATCTTTAGGCTCTTTGAGAGTTTGGATTTCCAGATATCCTTCAGTCTATGTAGGGCACCCCACGCTTTTCCCTTTCTAACCCTTATCTCCCTATCTGTGCTCTCAATCCAGGAGCCTAAGTAGATGAAATCATCTACATTTTCTATGGCTTCCCCGGATCGACTTTGTAGGTCGCTAGATCGATCCTCCATATTCAGTGTCATGACCTTGGTCTTGCCTTCGTTTATGTGTAGTCCCACGCTTGCTGCCGCCGATTCTACTCTGAGCAGGAACTCGTTAGCCTTGTCCATGTCCTCAGATATAAGTGCTATATCATCTGCAAAGTCCACATCGGTGATGATCTTGGGCCCCACTCTTCTGCTTTTTCTACGTTCGAGGGTGAGTCCAAGTCGCTCCGCATCATCGCCTATGGCTTGCCTCATACAGTAGTCGATGACTATTGCAAAGAGGTAAGGTGCTAAGGTATCACCCTGTAACACACCTGCAAGTATCTCGAACAATTCAGTTTCTCCGTCTGGAGTTAGGACTTTGGCCATTGTCTTCTCGTACATGAGCCGTATAAGCTGCACGATTTTGACTGGAATGCCGTAAGCTTCTAGAATCTTTAGCATTTTCCCACGATGTACACTGTCGAAAGCCTTCTTAAAGTCTATAAATGTCAGAACAGCTGGCAGTTTCCGACTCTTGACACCCTCTATAAGACGTCTCAGTACCAATATCTGTTGAGTTGTTGACCTTCCTGGTCTGAATCCATTCTGGTTTCTACGCAGAATTGTCTCGATTTCTGGCTTCAACCGGTTTAGAACCATCTTGTTTAGAGACTTGGCAACTAGGGATGACAAGCTTATTCCCCGATAGTTCATTGGTTCGCTAAGGTCGCCCTTCTTTGGAATTGGTATGATGTTGGCAGTTGACCATTGGTCTGGTTTCTCACCTTTCAATAGAGCATTGTTACAGAAGTCTAAGACAATTTGATCAAGGTCGCATCGTTTTAAGACTTCTGGGGCTATGTTGTCGTCACCCCATGCTTTCCCTTCCTTTATGCTGGACTTTGCTTTCCTGTACTCATCCAACGTAAACGGTTCTGTTCCGATATTCAGAGGTGGGTGGACTGGATCAATATCCTCTTCCGCGTTCTCTACCGTCGGTGGTGAGCCGAGAAGAGTAGCAAAATAGTCCTTCCATTTCTGAACCCTTTCCGTTGGTGAGTTTCCCTTGATTTTGCCAGTATATGATGGAGCTTTACCTGTGATCTTGTTGATCATGGTCCAGCTTTTAGCATGTCTGCCCTGCCAACTTGCTTCCTCCAGTTCCCGGACCTGCCCCTCCAGCAGGTGCTCTTTGGCTGCTTGATAAGCATCGCCTAGCTTCTGTTTGCCCTCTTGAACAGCTATTCGGTTGTCTTCTGTAGCATCTGAGTGGTATTTTATGCTACATTCCCTCAGCTTCAGCCTGGCAATCTCAACACTTGGAGTCGCTGAGATTTTACATCTTTTCTTTTTCTCCTTTTCAGGTAGTAAAAGTCGAGAAGTTGTCCTATTCGCATCAATAAAGCATTGGTACCTTTCTGTTGCCGTCTGATCATCCTTTTCAAGTATGGAAAAGCGGTTTTTAACTTCCACTGTGTACCTCTCTTGTAGAGCGATATCAGTTTTAAGTTTAGACCAGTCCAGAACCGGAGCCCTCTTCTCCGTCTTGCTTATCCGTAGACTAAGCTTTACCCTTGCTACGACTACTCTGTGATCCGAGCCAATACTGTGGAAACTACCATATGCTTCGGAGTTCTTGACGGAGTTCCGCCATTTCTTCCGGCAAATGATGAAGTCGATTTGAGATTTACTTTGACTCATATCTGAGAGATATGTCCAGAGTTTACCTCTTCGCTTCTGAAATCTGGTGTTTGCAATCCATGTTATAAAGATAAATTGTAACATTTATTACTTGCTTTTGCATCATGACAAGGACATCAAGTGAACATCATATTAGGACATAACAACACCAAACTTGGGGGTCACAACGTGATACAAGTAATCATTACTGGGCGGCGCTCAGCCTGTCATTCCGCCGCAGCTTCAATCGTGTTTATAAACACTATTAGCCTGTTGTAGGTTTATAACCTACCAAGACGCGCCGAGTTGGACTGTTCAGTTAAGTTGGATAAACATTTTTTTAAGGGGAATCAAAAAATGCGTCATAATTCAGTAAAAGAACAATTTCATGTCAAGCATCAAAACAATCCGATGTTTTTTGACAAACTTTTTGGTCTAAACATTCACATAGTCATGTGTCTACGCGGTCGCGCGCTACTGCAAGCAAAAGGGCTTTGGTTAAAGCAAGTCTAAACAAGCCTGAAAAGTAAAATAGGTCCACCGCGCACGAGTGCACAGCGGGCCGTATCGTGTATTGCGGGCCGTATCGTGTATTGGTATTGTAGCTTTGTCATTCATTGTGCATTGTCATACGTTGTATGACCCGCCGGGCGCTGCGCACGAGTGCGCGCGCGGCCGCTATATCGTAGAAACTATACAGCTTAGTGAAACGACAATGGGGGTCACGCCGTGATACAATTGTAGCCACAGTAAATAAAATTTTGACAATTAGGATCACGACGTGATACAAGCGATGATTTGCTTTATTTTGCACTAAGCACAAAGTAAACGCGTGAGTCGACCAAAATTGAACAGGAAACATTTAAAATTACTTTAAGTCACTTCGAAAAAAGGTACTTACGCTTTTATATTTATGTTTTTACAAAAAATAAAACAATTATAGCATTGTTGAGTTTGATTATTCTTTTTTAAATCTATGCCAAAAAATTTGTATAAGTGCATATATTGATTTAAAATACAATATTGCAAAAGATTTTCAATTAATAATTGGAGGACTTCGCCGCTTCGATGTTCGACGCGCCGCGCAAACTAGCATTCTTGCTTCGCAAACTAGCATTCTTGCTTCGTCTCTTGACATCGTCAATCAAATTAATAAAATAATGGTTGAAAAAAGTTATAATTACAATGCTCGCTATTTAAAGATCGGAGTGTGCTTTCGCGAAAAATATAAACTGCGCAAAATGCAAAAATTTGTTCATGTCCCGACTTTGTTCGCTTATTACACGTATCGTTAATTTAAAATGAACAGATTAGTATTAATACTGCATATTACATTGCATATTAGATAAAATTTAAATCCTGCAATAACAAATAAATATAGTAACTAGTATGTAGTCAAATGTCGAACCCCACACGCGCATAGCAGTTGAAAGACTCAGTAGCGCGACGAACAAAGTTAATTTTCCTGCAGTTCTCTCTACCCGGTTCTTTAGTTTCAAATTTCGCACACCGGACAAGTTATATAAAAAATTTAAATCATTAAAACACGAAATACAATAGTTTTCTTGAATCGACGGGGGAAGCTTGCTGTGGTCCCATTTAAATTCACTATGTTTGCTTTAATCAACTTTTTAAAATTTTGTTTTCCTTAATGAATTCAGAATTCACCACAACAGACAAGTGTGTCAAAATGATGACAATCCTTGTTATCCTGAGTGTCATGTGGCAGAGTCTCAATTTCAAAAGCCCAAAGTTTTGACCAATCTCCTGAACCGCAATTGTCGCAATTTCAAATTTTTTGAAAAAAGTACTGTAGGTTGTTACCGTATTACGTTGCTATGGAATTGTATTTTTGCACCACTTTTGCATCTGATTTGAAAATAATTCCCCTAATTACTGTCACCCATTGGTTTAAATCACGGAATCCTGTTGCACCTTTACTCATGTGACCTTCTCTTGCAGTCCTGAAATCGCTGCTTGAAGTCTGTTAAATGTCTCCATGAGTTACTTTTTTGACGGAGGCGTCTATTAATTACATCCAGCCAACCATGTAATTAATTCATTTACTTTAATCTACGACCGAGAACAAAGGAACCAGCACACAATATTTGTCGAAAAGTTGTAGTGTGGTGAATTTACAGATGTAGACATTTCATGCGGTTGTATTTTTTAATTGAGATTTTACTAGGATTTTTCAAATTGTTACCATTTTATAAAATTTATTAATTAAATGGTCGGACATTGAGGGTAGAACTAGATATTTGTTTTAGGGCTCAGATGAAAATATAGAGATATATACTGCTATCAGCCTTTAGTCTTGATAGCAACGTACCATTTCCGTTACCCATACACTGTGCTCTGCCAGTTGCAACATACTATTCGTTTTGATTTATAATTTTTCATGTCATTTCGTCTGTTGTCATTAAACAACAGTAACTTAAATAATCAAATTTTAATCATGCTGAAATTTCAAATTATTGAACTCTATCTGCACCTTGCAAGGCTCGTTCTGTGTGTGGCTTGTATTTAAATTAATATGCAAACATGACTGATAAATTTGATAAAAAGTATTCAGGAAAAGTTAAGTAACCTAAAATATTTCAAGTTCATCAGACATGGCCCGAAACCCTGAAGTCGTAATCAGCCACCGAAATGGTCAAATAAATCAACTTTTGTTCTTAACTGTGAACATTTCACATCTTTCATCATTAAGAACAAACAAATTTGACATTATCGACTTAAGGGGGGGGGGGGGGGGGGGGGGGGGGCCAATGGGTATTTTTTTGTGAAACTTGATTTCGAGATAGCAGTTGACCAACAAACTAGGACCAGTGACCGAACTTTTGAGGGGGTCCCGGACCCCAACCGCCAAACGGTGCGCGCAGGGCAGCCACGCCCATATTTGGTCCAAATTAGGCCCAATTTAGCCAAATACCCTGTACATGCCCCAAACCCAGGTTTATGGTGCTCTACTTGTAGCTAGTGGTCTCCTGAACTCGTATATGAAATTTCATCAAGATTGGACAAAAAATGACTGAGTTATGAGCCAAAAACCATATGCCCATATTTGGGCATACGCACCAAATTTGGTAGATTTCGTCCCATAAATTGGTCAAATATCAATATTTTTGAATGAAACTTACTTTATATGAAAGGTAAGCCTAAACTACATATTCTCTGTAATTTATAGCTTTATATCTGTTTAAATGTGGATACTAAGGCGAAAAAACCACAAAAAATGAACTAAATTGCCCATATCTCGGTTCGCGATATTCGCGGAATTGATCTCACCAAAATTGTAACAACTCAATCAGTTTTCAAAATTTTTGCATGAAATTTTTGGAATCGACTCGAAATCGCATTTCGACCTTATTTTAAGAACGGATTTTTGATTTAGGCCTCAAAAAAAATTTGGCGGCCAAATTCCAAAATTATATTACAGAAATTCAGAATTTGGCCGTCAAATTTTTTTTGAGGCCTAAATCAAAAATCCGTTCTTAAAATAAGGTCGAAATGCGATTTCGAGTCGATTTCAAAAATTTCATGCAAAAATTTTGAAAACTGATTGAGTTGTTACAATTTTGGTGAGATCAATTCCGCGAATATCGCGAACCGAGATATGGGCAATTTAGTTCATTTTTTGTGGTTTTTTCGCCTTAGTATCCACATTTAAACAGATATAAAGCTATAACTTACAGAGAATATGTAGTTTAGGCTTACCTTTCATATAAAGTAAGTCTCATCCAAAAATATTGATATTTGACCAATTTATGGGACGAAATCTACCAAATTTGGTGCGTATGCCCAAATATGGGCATATGGTTTTTGGCTCATAACTCAGTCATTTTTTGTCCAATCTTGATGAAATTTCATATACGAGTTCAGGAGACCACTAGCTACAAGTAGAGCACCATAAACGTTTTGGGCATGTTCAGGGTATTTGGCTAAATTGGGCCTAATTTGGACCAAATATGGGCGTGGCTGCCCTGCGCGCACCGTTTGGCGGTTGGGGTCCGGGACCCCCTCAAAAGTTCGGTCACTGGTCCTAGTTTGTTGGTCAACTACTATCTCGAAATCAAGTTTCACAAAAAAATACCCATTGACCCCCCCCCCCTTAAAAGACTCATTTACATAAATTAGAAATCAAATTAATGAATGATAACTGTTCAGCTCACGTGTCAGGTTAAAGTACATAATTGCTTATCACTTTTTCTGCTCGTAAAGTTTCAATTAGTCTTAATTAGGGGCTTTTGAAAAGTTAATTGTAAAGCTTGATTTCAACATTTTGAAATTTTCTGAATTCAATTATTTAAGTTTTAACTTGGATCGAATACTTTGTCAATTTTAAGACTTCACTGGCCCAGTACAGCAGATATTCAATGGTCCACCACAGCAGTTCTTTAATGGTCCACCACAAGATTTCCCAGTTCATTACACTGCCATGAATGGTTTAATACTGTCATGTTTAATATCCTGTTGTACATGTTCTTGTGGAAAATTCCAATTCCTCTTGAACCTATTGTAAATCGCCTGTTAATTTCACACTATTGGGGTGCCATCTAGTTATTCCAAAAAATCTAGTTATAACCCTGGATGTCAGTAAAGTAGCTATCAAATAAAAATGTTTTTCTAAATTTCATTTAAGTACCTCCCCTCTACATGATTTGATTTCATTGTTGTCTACATTTCATGAAATCGCAAATGCTTCATGCATGCACTTATTTAATGTTCGCTTTTCATTGTAGATGTTGAGGCGCGGAGTGACCAAGTCCAATAAAATCCTCCAAACATGCTGTAGGTACATGGCCACCCGCTCTGAAACAGACAGTTTTGGCCCAATTGATGTGCCAGCTGAGAAATATTATGGAGCTCAAACAGCCCGATCTGCAATGAACTTCAAAATAGGAGGCCCAACTGAACGAATGCCGGTAAGATAATAGAAACCTCTGAAAAGGAACATGAGTGATAAGCAGACCAAAGTAATGATGTGAATGCTAGAGTTGGATTACAGATATAAAATAACTTTAGATATCATAACGCGACGTCTGTTCAGGTGCCATTGATAAGAGCGTTTGGACAACTGAAGCAAGCATGTGCTATTGTCAACATGAAGTATGGACTCGACAAGACAGTTGGAGACACTATAGTCAAGGCTACTGATGAGGTAATGGAGTTCAAGGAAAGATTATTGTTGTCTTATGTTTTGATGAAACTGCAGACATAATGAGATAAGTAAAGGTAGAAAAAAATCTACACCCCACAGGTCAAAATAAACACAAATAACTTTTAAAGTTGTAAGGTGATCCAAAGTTGTAGGGTGATCTGACCCACCTCTTCCCTGCAGCTGATAAAAGGAGATCTGGATGACCACTTTCCTCTTGTTATCTGGCAGACAGGTTCTGGTACTCAGAGCAACATGAACGTCAACGAGGTCATCTCTAACCGATCAATCGAGATGTTGGGAGGTGAGATTGGTAGCAAGACACCAGTGCATCCTAATGATCATGTCAACAAAGGACAGAGTTCCAATGATACCTTCCCCACTGCAATGCACATCGCCGTAGCTCAGGTATCTTTCTTATTTAAGTTCTACTACCTTCAACTTGCTACTTATAAATTAACACGTTAATTTTAAATGTGGGCAGATTTAAAGATGAGGAATTTGGTGCCCTCAGCCCAATCTAGCCATTTATTTACTGTGCTAATTATTATATGTAAGTGTCTGGTAGCCGCACAAAATTACTTTAATATCAAGTCAACAATTGGCATCTCGGCCATAAACGACATAAACGATCAGTTGAAAATGTGAATCAAAAAGCAAATTGATTACAATGAACATATTTGGTTGATTTTTATGACACAAATTTAACCTACATTCAGATTTTGATTTTACTAACCCCCTCTTTGAAGGATGAGATTATTTGTTAGAAATCATGGCACAATCCCTGATCGCTTGCTCAGTCTTCTCCGCCGGGAGAAAGTCCAAGAGATCACCTCTTTTGCACAACATGCGCAGCACGGCGCTGGGTCCTGCGCTAACAAGCAGTACCCTCAAGCTACGTTAAAGACAGTGTTCAGTGGGAACATCCCCTCCAGTGGTACGAGCAGACAACAGACTGGTTTGTTAGGTTACCCCCTCTTCTCCTCACACCAGGGCTTCTTTCATTGTTGGTTCCTTTGTGAGGCCCATTGTAATGAGTTGGTTAAACAAATCTTAACAGAGCCCCCAGGAATCAAAACTCTCAAACTGTTTGACGATCTTTCTAATGCAATCTGTGTTTACGCTGACTGTATCAAGTTTATCGCTGAAAATGCACCTAATGATAAAATTGCACGTGCAGCAATTGTTTGTAACAGTAACGCGCATGAGTTTGTTGAGAAATTAAACACAAATGTGGATCTCTACCGGGCAATAAAAGCAGTTGCAGACAGCTCTGATACATTTTCTTCATTAAACTCTGAAGATGTCACAGCTCTTATGTCATTTCTTCATGACATGGACCTCTCAGGAATCCACCTCCCTGACCAAATACGGCACAGTTACGTCCAGCATATGTCAGAAATCGCAACAGCGGGAAACAACTTCCTGCAACTAGGTCAGCAGCCTGTGTTGATTAAATTTGATGACGCTCCGAGAGCATTGCACAACTACAAGTCAATAATGAAAGAGAATCATAACAAGAAAGTAGAATTTATAGAGTTGCATGGTCCAGGTTCTGACCATGTTATGACAGATGTTAGAGAGTTTGCATTCAGGAACTACCACGCCTTCGATCAGGACAAAGAGAATGAACTAATGAATTTATTGGGAGCACGACACAAGATGGCACGCAGCGTAGGATTCAAGAGTTTTAGTGAGCGTGAGTTGAGAAACACAATGGCAGGTTCTCCTGAAAACGTGTCCAACTTTCTGAACAATCTTCACAGCGAGCTTAAACCTCTGGTTGACCTTGAGTTTGAGCACATCAAGTTCGCAAAAGCAGAAGAGAACAGACATGATTTCGGTGAGCCTAAGATATACCCTGGAGATGGTCAGTATTATTCTCGGGTTCTTAATGAGCGATGTTTGGTTGACAACCATAAGCAAGATATGTTCCTAGACATGCTCGAGTTTGAGAATGTTATAGAAGGTTTGAATGTTTTCTGTGAAGATGTGCTGAAAATATCCCTTGTTACGGAGATACCAATGCAAGGAGAGCTAATAAACACTAACGTTGTAAAAGTTGGTGTATTTGATGATAAGGAAGGACTGATAGGCTACATTTACCTAGATCTGTTTGAAAGAGACAACAAAACACCCCGCACTTGTTTACATACCATAACATGTGGCACTAAGACTCAGCTTCCTGTTGTTGTTCTACAGTGCAGTTTCTTAATGAATCCTAGGAAGCAGGAAATGGGCCAATACCACTACCATAGGATCAATCTAGACCAGGTGCAGACTCTGTTTCACGAGTTTGGACATGCTTTGCATGCCATTCTTGGGAGGACCACATACCAAGCTACCAGTGGCACCAGGGGTCCCACTGATTTCTCTGAAATTCCTAGCATGCTTTTCGAAAACTTTATATCCCATCCTGAGATCTACTACGCAGTGGTCAACCCCTTTGCCATCTACAGCGACTCAGATTTTAAGTTAGGCAGGAAGAACCTATTTAACACTCCTTACAGCGCCCTGAAAACTGAGACCAGTATACTTTACTCTCTGTTAGACCAGGAGCTACACTCAGATACCCTCCCCACCTCAACTAACGAGATAGCAAACAAACTGTTCAGTAAATACTCGCACTTATCAACGTTAGAGGGCACTGCGTGGCATCACCGCTTTGCTCATCTCTACTTCTACGGGGCTAGATATTACAGTTATCTTTGGTCACAGTCCATTGCTAATCTTATATTCTACAATTTGTTCCATGATGATCCGTTCAATGAGAAAGCTGGGGAAAAGTTGAAGGAGTTTTTGAGGCGTGGGTCTGGTACTGATTTTAAATCTTCGTTAGATGAACTGGTTGGGTATGAGTTTGGTCAGGATGATATGATAGCAGCTATTGTTGAGCCGCTCAAAGTCTTCAATAATTCTTATCTTGATAAGCAGGATATTTCTAAAAAGTGGTGGTAGTTTGTGTTACGGCTTTTTGGAGTAATTTTAAACTCTCCCAATTTTCGGAGTTTCGAAAATGTACTGTAGAATTTGAAGTGGAATGTAAATATTTGTAATTTTTTGCTTTTCTTATGTTCAATTTTTAAAGATTTAGGTTTAAGTATTTATAAACAACAATACAGCTATCTAAATCAAGTGGGATGCAACGACTATGAAGAAAAAATATGACCAATGAGTAATAGTTAAAATTAGTCGTTGCATCCCCCTCCCTTTGATTTAAACCTCTCATTACAATTTACTGCTACAATTGCTAGTAGGTTTAAGAAGCATTTGGTGGCTCTTACCGACCAAGCCATTCCCATCAATAATTTCAATATATTTAACAATTTGATAATTCGCTAACTAACCAGCTTTTCTTCTATAGCAAGCATGGCTAGAGGTCCCAAGAAGCATTTGAAGCGTCTGAACGCACCCAAGAAATGGATGTTGGACAAGCTTTCCGGAAAGTTCGCACCTCGACCCAGCGCAGGACCCCATAAACTGAGGGAGTCAATGCCTCTGATCGTGATCATCAGGAACAAGCTGAAGTACGCTCTTACCTACAGCGAGACCAAGAAAGTCACCATGTCTCGTGCCATCAAAGTTGATAACAGAGTCCGAACTGACATTGGCTTCCCTGTTGGATTCCAAGATGTTATCACCATCGACAAGACTGGCGAGCACTTCAGAATGCTGTTTGACGTAAAGGGACGTTTCCTGATTCACAGAATAAAGAAAGAAGAGGCTGCTTACAAGCTCTGCGTTGTAAAGAAACTGTCAACTGCTGCTAAGGGAATCCCAGTACTCATCACCCACGACGGACGTACTATCAGGTACCCAGACCCAGACTGCAAGGTTCACGACACCATCAAGTTGGACATTGAATCTGGTAAGATCCTCGACCACATCAAATTCGAGCCCGGCAACCTTGCCTACATCACTGGAGGTCAGAATTGTGGACGTATCGGAATTATCACCCACAAGGAGAAACATCCTGGAAGTTTCGACATTGTGCACGTCAAGGACTCAGTAGGTCACAGTTTCGCTACTCGACTCAGTAACGTGTTCCCCATCGGCAAAGGCAAACAAGCCTGGATCTCACTACCAAGAGGCAAGGGAGTCAGACTGAGTATCGCAGAAGAGAGGGACAGAAAACTTGCAGCTAAGGCCAAGGAAATGTAAATTATTGATATTTTTTAATTTATCTTAACCGGGTTGTTTCATTGTCTCCTCGATTTTACATATAACGAATGATAAAACCCACTAGAAAGTGGCAAATTCCAACAAAATCTCAACTTTGCGTACGGCGCAAAGACTAGATTACGTTTCAACTCAGAGACAGGTCGCATTACGCCAAAAAATTTTGCGGCGCGCACGTACTCAATTCGGCTATCAGACACCAATCTATATAACTGAGAAACACGGCTGACCTAACCGTGTTTCAGGAGTGTCACACTTGCCTCCTACCTGGATTGAAAGTTCTGCACAAGGCACTGAAGGAGAAAGCTGATGAATTCGCTGATATTATCAAGATCGGACGAACGCATACCCAGGTACAGTCAATATTCGTAACGACTTAAATCCCGCCGAAAACTGCGCAAGTGATATATTTGCTGAACGATCTGACTAAGTGATATTAGAGCGTCTAAAATATACTTTCGGCACTCCAGTCAAGCTTCTGAACAAGTCCTTCCCAGGACGCCACTCCCCTTACGCTGGGACAAGAGTTCAGTGGATATGTAACTCAGATGGAGTATGCTATTGATCGTGTCAATGATGCTTTACCAAGAGTCTACCAACTCGCTATTGGTTTGTTTCTTCACTGTCTGCGAAGCTTACTTTTGTAATTTAAACACAGTTGTACACGTAAAAAGGTTGAAAACCTTAATTTTAAATGATCCTCACAATTTATGACAAGGATGAGAGTAAACAGAGCTGGTCTAAAACAGAGTAATTAAACCACACAAAAGCTTATCCTAATCCTCTCATAGGCGGCACAGCTGTGGGTACTGGTTTGAACACTTACAAGGGGTATTCTGAGGACGTAGCGGCTGTTCTGTCTGAGAAGACTAAACTCCCATTCGTGTCAGCCCCCAACAAGTTTGAAGCTCTTGCTGCTCACGATGCCATGGTAAATTTAACTCGTTAATTTCCTATTACCTTAATTCCCAAAAATTTGGGCGACAAAAAACTTGAGCGGGCCTCTCGCCCAAATTTTTTGCAGACCAAATTAATTGCATAAATCTTTTCCGTCTGCTAAATTTTTTGTTAACCAAACTTTTGGCATTTAGCCTGTGGCCCTGAAATCTATAGAAAGATGGCTTTTTCTTCATATCCAAGTGAAATGATATTTGAAATTTTAGTTTTCTAATCTGTCATTCATGGCTTGACCAAGTAAAAAGGCTTATATTTTAAATGAATAGAAATAACTGGATTTGGAATAGCTAACAGCTACTAATAAAATAAATGGCTAGAGTTACGGAGAGCTAGAGATTTAAACAAGATCTGCAAATGGATTATCATCCACCGTAAAGTCTGATCTACAAGTATCAGTTATACCCGACTTCTCAAAGCCTTTCCTTATGTCATCTGGCCTCCCTTTTAAATATACAAAAGTTCGTTGATCCAACGAGCGTGTACTTCACGGATCACTGTCAAGCGGGTATCAATTTTCACATTGTTTTATGAAACTCCTCCATTGAGCTGACACACTATGTTTTTCGCGTACCAATCTTCGTACTTATTGCGCATGAATTTCTTAGCCAGTCCATTGATAGATATGTCCAGGGGCTGTAGCTGGAACTTTCTGTAGGATGCAGTTGTTGGTTGTCATCAGATCTTTTAGTGTCTGTGTGTGTTGGGCCCGAAACACATCTGATATCAGTAGCGCTTTCTGCTCAGGGTTATAATAAGGAATAATAATGAACTAAGGCAAATATCTAACTGAAATTTTAGTGGAAAATCTTTCATTTTTCGAAGAATTTGTGCCCAAATTTTCGGTCGCCCAAATGAGTTCAAATTTTCTGCCCAAATTTTTCGGGCTCAAATAAATTGTGTTCAATATAATGGCACACAAATTTTTGGGAACTAAGGTATTTCGATTCCTCGCAGAGCCATTAATTGGGATTATTTTTCTCTTAACCTAGGATGAGATAAATAAGACAGCCTCTGTGAGTTAACTATTGTTAACACCCCTGTTTTACAGGTGGAACTATCTGGCGCACTGAACACGATATCATGTAGTATAATGAAGATAGCTAACGATATCAGATTCCTGGGGTCAGGACCTCGTTGTGGTCTGGGAGAATTGTCTCTGCCTGAGAACGAGCCTGGTAGCAGCATTATGCCCGGCAAGATTAATCCCACACAGTGCGAGGCTATTACCATGGTCGCGGCTCAGGTGAGGATACTGGTTAACCAGGGTTTTAAGAAAGTTTAAATATTTTGGGTCATGCATTTTTATTGAGATCATATTTCGCGTCTTAAAATGGCTTTCAGTAGCTTGTGGCAGGTTAATACTATCTCTAAGTTACAAATATTTTGCAGGTTATGGGTAACCACGTGGCAGTAACAGTAGGCGGAAGTAACGGACACTTCGAACTCAACGTCTTTAAACCCATGATGGTAGCTAACGTTCTCCGCTCAACTCGTCTCCTAGGTACGTGTGTTCACTGTTCACTTTTTTTCTGTGGAATCGCAACAAAGCCTTGTTTTTACTGACGTCTGCAGTAATCTCAGTAGCAAATTTCAACTGACAACACTCTAGTAGAGGGAGTGTAGTTAAAATAATGTTTGTTGATTTATTGAATCTCAAAAGACTGCTCTCAGGGGTAGTTGTTTTCATAATATAATTAATATTTAATTAAAATAAATTATGTTTTCAGGTGACTCGTGTGTAAGTTTCTCTAAGAACTGTGTGGAAGGTATTGTGGCTAACAGAGATACGATAGATAGACTTCTTAACGAGTCTCTTATGCTGGTGACCGCTCTCAACCCTCACATTGGTAATTTCACTTTCTCTTTCTCTTTTACATCTCCTTATCTTTTCACTTCATATAAACTGTAGACATGTCAGTTGTCACACCCATATTATTTGATAACAGGAAACTCATTGTCATTACTTGATTATGTATTTCACTCAGGTTACGATAACGCCACTAAGATTGCCAAGAAAGCTCACAAAGACGGCACAACCCTGCTCCAGTCAGCTCTTGCTCTGGAACTGCTCACTGAGGAACAGTTCAAGGAGTGGGTCAGACCCGAAATTATGCTCGGACCTAAATAGATATTGGAAGATAAGATACGAAGTAGGCTAAATGTGGGAGAAACAGATCGAGTCTGAGGAGGTTTTGATACAGATAAAGGAAGTGCGATGGCGGGACTTGTGTGAGAGAAAAATTGGTTGTGTCATTTCTCAACAGAGATCTAAATTTAGTAACAAAGCCCTCGAGATAGAATCAGACGTTCGTCATCATGAAGTTTCTTGGAATGATTTTTTACATCGTAATGGTCGGGTCAGGTTAAAAATTGCATATTTTATCTCAGTACATATTCTTGACACATATTATGATACATTTTTCTAGCGCTCCGCTAGTTTGGTTTTAAGCCCTTCCTTTCGTCGTTATAAATTATTGAATGAGAATTAGTTTTGTAAATTTGTTTTGTAAATAATTGAGACGTCATGGAAAACCAGAAAATGTAATTTTGTTTCAACGCAGATTTCATAATAATTTACCTTTTCCTCACCACGTACTTTACTACATACCATTGAACAAGGCTTCATTCTAAATACCAAAACACAGTTCCGGTATCGTAGAAGTGCGTTACCTTGCATGTGTTTGTTACCATGGTAATTTGATGTATTATGCTGTTTAATGAAATTTTACTGCATGTCCTAATTTTCTCGACATAATACACATCGTGTTTTGGGAAGCAGCATTGTGTTTTAACAGTTATCATATTTGCCTTGGGTTGGCTTGAAAAACATTTTGGGTGTTAATTTAGTTAATCAGTGTGGCTAGCCCCGTTTAATTTCAATTGTGACCTTGTTCGGTACGTGTGTTTTGTATATTGTGAGACGTTTCACCCATTTTTCTGTAGTGAAATGTTTGCGGACTTGTCACTCTCTTGTTCAGTGGGTTGTGAATCTTCCAGACTGCTTCACAAACATTTCACTCTAACAGTGGGTTGTGAATCTTCCAGGCTGCTATACAAACATTTCACTCTGACAGTGGGTTGTGAATCTTCCAGGCTGCTACACAAATATTTCACTCTGACAGTGGGTTGTGAATCTTCCAGGCTGCTTCACAAACATTTCACTCTGACAATGGGTTGTAAATCTTCCAGACCGCTTCACAAATCGTTTAGTAATTACTGTGGTATGCTGACTGCGTCTCTAATTAAAACGGGGCATTCCAAACCAGTTTCCTTTGTTTATTCTGTTGTTGTCTTGTATAATACCTATTACGTTAATGTTCGTCACAGTTGTTAGTCCAGCTCTAATGCTGACGTAGGAAGGGTTGGTTTGGGTACGTAACAGATTATACAACAAAGATAGTGTGTTGTTTTATTGTGAGTCTTATTATCCATGCTCATGTTATTGTTCATTCTGTTCAGTACTAACTCAGATACTTTAAATCAAGTTTTAGTTCTAATTGCTTAGTTTAGAGGTGGTATCTAGCTCAGATAAGGACGCTATCAATCCAATTTTAAATCGTTCCTCTATAGT